>NW_028261385.1:103996310-104149104 GCF_051295495.1 Thamnophis sirtalis | reverse complement strand
GGAAATCTTGCCTTTCCTCTTCCTTGGCAGTGCTCATCATGCAGCTCGGAGGGACATGTTGGAGGCCTTGGGAATCACGGCCTTATTAAATGTTTCATCGGATTGCCCCAACCACTTCGAAGGACACTTTCAATACAAGTGCATTCCAGTAGAAGATAACCACAAAACTGACATCAGCTCCTGGTTCATGGAAGCCATCGAATACATAGGTAAGATAATGGTAAAGAGTGGCACGTTGGTGGAGATGATTGGATTTTATTTTATTTATTAAATTTAAGCCACTGAATAGCTAAAGCCCTGGGCAATTTACAACAAAGCATACTAAAAATTTGAATAAAAACATAAACCATAAAATCAAGTAAAATGTTTGGAGTAGTGATTAAGGCATCAGGTTAGAAGTGGGAGACATTGAGTTCTAGTCTTAACTTAAGCACAAAGCCAGCTGGGTGACCTTGGGCTATTCCCTTTTCCTTAGCCTTGAGAAGCAGATAAAACCACTTCTGAAAAACCTTGCCAAGAACACTGTGGCTACTTGAGCAGGCGGTCATCAGGAATCAAGACTGACTCATGGGTGTGCATGTGCACACAAATACACAAAGCCAAAGAAACAATCATATAAACTAGGCAACTGCAAGGCAGTTCATTCTGCACCTAAAAACGTACGAATGAAAAGCCAATTCAGAAGTTTGGGAAAATAGGTTCTCACCTGCTGCCTGAATGGTGCTAATGTGTGCGCCAATCAAGTCTGGCTGGGGAGCAATTTGATAAATGGGGGTGTTGCTGCAGAAAAATAGCTCTCTCCTTGAATGTGAACTGCCATAGTTGGATGCAAGTTGTAGAGCCCAAGTTTCTAATCCTAGAATTGTATTCTTCAGAAATTTGACTGTCCATTTTCTAGTTCAGGATGCAGAATTTTGACATACACTATGCTGTGCTTTTGTGGATGTGACACTTCCTTTGTGTACAGCAGATGATGCACTTTTTTTTTAAAGCAGTGTTCTCAACAGCTTTACTATCACACATTAGTTAGATCTCTTTGAACCTAGTCTTTCTGCCTTCCTATTACATCTGCTCCTTTGCTGCATCAAACAGAAGAAAAGCCCCAGTGCTGTTTCTGGGCACGGCGGGAGGGGAAAAGCTACAGAGTTTTATTAGCACTAAAAGCTCTGTTTCCCCAACTTTCTAACATCTGGTAATAGAACTAATAGACACACCCCTCCAGAGCTTTGAGTTTTTTCCAGCTGTAACTATGCATTCTGTGGAGAGAGAGATATTTTTGTATAGCCACCCATCTCAATCCAGTTGACTCAGGGAGGAGTTAATTTGAGAAGCGCAGCAGAAGTTTTGCTTATGACCAGGAGCCTCACTTGAGGCCAAGATTTAAGTTCTGCAGGAAATTCAGAACTGAGCTTGAATAAAGAAAGCTATTCTCCAAAGTTCTTGGAAAGAGCTCCTTTCTGAACAAATGAAGGAGATTTTCCCAGTCACTATTCATTACTCCATTCTTGTGATATGAACAATGCACACAAAATTGCAACATAATTTAGATTGTTTTGTGCATACCGTATATCACACCTTGATATCTAGAACTAGATACAGCTTACCTCCTGTGGAGGAGTCCTGGGTAGATATTTAGTCTAACACAAATACTTTGTGAGGGATGTTTTGCTTGCATTCAACTGAGGGGTATTAAAAATTGTGCTATTGGAGCCTGATGATAGATAGATGTATGGATGGATGAGATTTATATGTACCTTGCCCTTTAAAAAAAACCTTTCCATGTAAGAAAAGCTGATTCATGTGACTTTGGATATTTGTACATCCTTAACTACTGGTAGGCATACGTGGTAGACATCTTCCCTGCTTCCCGACATTTTTTCACATATTTTGAAAGGATTGTCAGAGTGTAATTAATATTTTCTTTAAAGAGCACCTTCCACTTGCTGTAAAAGATGTTAACTAAATTATACTCTTGCCTTTTTATTTATTAGATTGCTTTACATAGCCGCCTAATTGGCCAGCCACTTGGGGAGCTGTATAAAGTGATCCAATAAATAAAGTGGGGGCAGGCGAGATTTCCAAGGCCCTCGGGGGGATTGTGGCCCGCAATTGGGTCAGAGATACATTTTTTGGGTTGAAATGTAATAATGCTTCTGCTCTGCTCCCCTAGACGCTGTTAAGGTGTGTCATGGACGGGTGCTTGTGCACTGCCAAGCTGGCATCTCCCGATCAGCTACCATCTGTTTGGCTTATCTAATCATGAAGAAGCGAGTCAAGCTTGAGGAGGCCTTTGAGTTTGTCAAGCAACGTCGGAGCATCATTTCTCCAAACTTCAGCTTCATGGGTCAACTGCTTCAGTTTGAATCCCAAGTGCTGACCACATCATGTGCTGCTGAGGCTGTGAGCCCCTCAGGAACGCTACGAGAACGGGGGAAGAGCTCCTCCACGCCTACATCCCAGTTCGTTTTCAGTTTCCCTGTCTCTGTGGCAGTGCATTCCACTTCAAGCAACCTCCCTTACCTGCATAGCCCTATCACCACCTCTCCCACCTGCTAGAGTAAGCCTTTGGGGTTACACCTAGGGACGTCGAAGGACACAATCCTACAGCCCCGTTGGCAATCACTATAGGCAATAAAAACTCTGCTCCCTCCCTCACTCCCCACAGCCAAATGGAATGCACCAAAGATGGAGCAATTATGGTCAACGTTGCAGCTAGAACGGAACCTAGTGGGGCGGTGGTTCTGGCATGTTCTTTCTTGGCAAGATGTTTTACCTCATTTTCTAAAATTATATAAAATATAAAAAGCTTGAAGTTTTAAAGTCCTGATAATGTTTTGGGGTGTTGGGGAGGGAAAGTCAAAAGAAAGTCAAAGGAAAGTCAAGGGCTCAAATGTGGTTGAACATCAGGCTGAGTTGTGTTAATCTGAGCCAGTGGTCCCAATATTTTGGACTATAGATTTCAGAATTTCAGCCAGCGTGAACCTACAGTCCCCAAATACATAAGGGTGAGCAGGTTGGAGTATCTGCGTATGTGTGAAGAGCTTGCTAGGGCAGGGCACACTTCAAAAACGATTGGGAAGGAAAGTTTTGGGTCTTATGTGAGCAGAGCCTCTCTCTGCTTTTTTTTATCGAAGCACTTGTCTTTTTCAGGCTTCTGCATAAGCAATAGTTGCATTAAATAAAGCAGCTATTAAAAATAGCTGCATCTTTTGATCAGGCTTGCTTGAAGCCAGAATCAAGGGCTGCTTTATCAAACGCACAAGAAGTCTTGGATTTAGACAAGGTCCAAAACAAGGTGTCCAATTTGGTTTTGAAATGTGCATTCTCCTAGTGTCTGCATCTGATCACCTTGTATCAGCAGCAACCCCTGAGGTGGACATATTTTATTAAAGTGCCTGGTTTTTGGAGTTCTTGATTGGAATTTATAACATAACCTAATGTCACCCATTTTGCTAAGCTGAAGTTTTGCATAAAGAAAGGGAAAAGAATTGAAGGCTCACTGTGAAGTGACTTCAGATTCCTTCCATGTGTCTGAAACCAATTTAAAATGAAAAAAATAATGCATTTGGATTTATGAACAAAGGGAAGATACTATTTTTGAGACAACTTGGGAAATGCCAGCAAACCTGGAAATGCTTGCTTGTCCTCCCAGCTTTTGCCTCTGAGAGTGATGTGACAAGAACAGGGTCTTCATTCATGTTTATATAGGATTCTTTGTTCCTGATTATGCCTCTCTGGTATGATAATTTGATCAGCCCTAAATTAGTAACCTGTGGCCCTTGTTTCTCCTCTTGCTGGGAAGGAAGCTTTTTATATCACCTGAATAATAGTAAACGGGCTTCACTGACACAAATGGATAGGTATGTTTTTTCCTTCTTCATCTAACACAGGCCAGATTCCCTGCATGCCAAGTGGTTTAGTGTCTTGAGTCATCAGGGAAGAAAGCATTCTTCCAAGCAGCATCTCCAGCAGTGACTTGCTGAAGATGCTCAAGTCTCATAAGCTCCAGTCAGTATAGCCAACTTTTAAGGATAATAGAAGCTGACAGAATATTTGGTGAGAATCCGATTAGGAAAGGCTGAATCTTTCCCAGGCATGCTGGCTTGGGAATTATGGGAGTTGAAGTCCACACTTCATAAATTTACCATGGTTGAGCAACACTACTTTAAAATAATCCTTCATGTGGATCCTCAAAGAAGATTTAAGTGTTGCACTCTCCCTCCCCACGAATCCTACATAAAGTGGAAACTAAGACCTTTGCAGCCACCTTAAGAGAAAGGGCATGGAGGGAGATATTTTTTTCTTTAAGAGAGATGCCAACCTGTAGGATTCCTAGATAGCAAGGATATACCCTTTGGTTCAGATCAAACTCCTCTGATTTAATGCTGAAGCCAATTTTAAGTAGGAATTTTGAGCAAAACATACAATTCCTACTGGGATTTAGCCCTCATTTCTTTTGAGGTATATCCTCACGCTGTAAAATTCCTGGCCTTTCTCCAGTCCCTGGAGTCTCCAGACTCCTGGCCTTTCTCCAGTCTCACATTGCTGTCCCTGCCCCAAATTGGGCCCATCACGTTATGCCAAAGATAGCCACATGAATCTTCTATGCTTAAGCTAGTCTTTCAGAATAGAATGGTTTCATGTTTTGCTCCTTGATGATTATATAGCTTGGGAGAGTTTTACTCTGAAGAGATCTTTGACTTCCTTAAAAGATTAGCTTATTTTTACTGTAGCACGTCAGGTGCCTATGGATGATAAGTGTTTTCACAGGCAGGATCTTGCAGGTTCTGCCACCGGTGGGTACAATATGGGAAGTTTGCACACCCCTTCGAACATGACTTGGCCTACCCTTCAGTCAAAGTTTTTGATACCACACCTAGCCCAATTGTGTGTATTTTATATAGAATGTCTAAATTGCATGTGTGTTTTTTTTAGATTGTGACTCTGTTTAATTTATTGCTTGATAATTAGTTGAAATAAATTTTCAGCTGTGGTTACTTTTCATAATGAAAATTAAAAGGCTCATTCATTCATTTTTGCGTACTTATGGTTGCAGTGTCCCAGAGTCAGGTCAACTTTTGCGACCTTCTGACAAGCAAAATCAATGAGGAAGCCACGTTCACTTAACTGTGTTACTAACTTAATTGCAGTGATTCACTTAACAATAGTGGCAAGAACGGTTGTAAAATGAGGCAAAACTCAATTGTCTTGTTCTAGTAAAACAGAACCTTTGTGTTCAGTTGTGCTCATAAGTTGGGGACTACATGCATTGGTTTTGCATTCAAACCAAAGCAGACTTCCTACTATTGGGAGATATATATTTTTTCTATTTAAAATGGGATATCAAAAAACGTGCTTTTGAATGATATCTTGCAGCAAATTTAGGTAGGTCCTAACAATATTTTTGTAGCCTTCAGGCCTACTGGAGGCTGATTTTAGGCCTTTAAAAAAAAATATTTCCCACCTTTCTCAAGTACTCAAGGTTGTTTTGCTTTATTCCAAGCAAATTTGAGTTGAAAGATATAATTTCACTTTGTGAAACATGTTTATAAGGAAACAATGATAAAAATATGGTTTACATCAGTGGTCCCCAACCTTTCTGGCTTGGTAGACTGGGGCTGGGGGAAGAGAGGATGGTTCAGTGAGAGCAACAGATGTGTGCACCACTCCTATAAGTGGAGCTGCATGCACTGATCCACCACTTGTGCAGTCCAGTGGCCTGGTACCGGGCCACAGTCCATGGGTTGAGGACCCCCCGGTTTATACAATGAGCATATTAGGGATATGTCTGGCCAAATACATGATACACTGAAATACACTGTTATCTGTGCAGAGGGGAATACTGTGAACAAAAGGCATTTTGAAAAGGAAATGAAATAGTAAGCTAGGAAGGAAATCTTAACAGATCTTAATCTACTATTAGTATTATTACAGGAGAATAGTTAATATGTCATAATAAAAGTACAAATGTTCAAGTTTTAAAAAGGAGAGTTTATTGATTCTGTCACAAGATACTATATGTCTGACATTAAGTGAAAGCACAAGAAGAGCTAACTTGTTACATTGGCTTTATGCAAAATTCAATCACAATGTTAAATTAAGAGAATCTAACTCTTAAGAAAAAAAGGAAATAACCAACTCCAGCTCACAGACAATGAAGAAACTATACTGAGACTTTATATGTTCTTCTATTGCCAAAAGAAATCAAGAATACCAGGCTAGCTATGCAAGTTACACAGGATTATTTTAAAAATGCAAAGCTAGTACTTTAATGCCTATGAAAATAACAGATGCCAAGATGATCTAAAGATACATATATTATGGCAGAGGCCATCAACCTATATAAACAAAATCACCAATTCTGAAAACCTGCTGGAAGTCTTGAAGGCATTATAAATAAATAAAAATATTGTTGAAATTGCACTACAAACAAAGTCTTTAAAAACCTTTTACCAGTAATTATTTTTCTGCAGAACCAGTACACAAAAACATCTATTTTCATGTTAAATAAATTACAAAAATTGTGATCAGATATTCAGATGCAATTTTTTCTTTTTTTTTTTCTTTAAAACTACAGACTAAAGGGGACATGAATGGAAGACAGGAAGAGGAAAATTGTGCCTTACATTATGGCACAAACTCTTATGGAACATTTCTGCTCCATAAACAAGCAAATGCTAGAATATATTTGTTAGCCTTTAAACTGCTACAAGACTTTGTTTTGATACAATAGATGTTTTACAGCTACTTCTTTGAAAACTGCTGTTAGTCTGCCTCATTTTTTCCTCATCAAATAAAGCTTTACAAAAATCTTGTGCAAAGCACAGTTATGTCACAGATGCCAAACTTGCAGTGTCTCATTGCCGTCACATGACATTTTGCAACATTTTCCCCATTTGTGGAGCTGGGGTGGGTGTGGCCTGCGCATGACGCATCTGACCAATGAGCTGCCAGTTTGACACCTTAGTCTTAGTCTAAATCATTAGCATTTGGCACCAAATATAAATTCTATAAATAGAACAAATATAAATTACCTTTTCATAACCAATTGTTATTGTTTAATCTTTTTTGAATAATTTGGTATAATTTTGGCATGGGAGGGGGTACCCAAGGAATGAATAACACCAGAGCCCTGCTTTCAAGCCCTAGAAATTTTGATTCTAGGGTTTTAGCTATATGTATCGTTTTCCAATACGCTGCTCGGAGAATCCAAGCATGGGTTAAATTCAGCAATCTGCCCAGGACTGAATTGAAACTTTAGCCATGCCTCTGGTGTTGCCTTGACTTGCCAGATTTTCAATTCAGTCAAAGTCCAGTGGACGCGTTTTAGTTTCTGTCAGTTCTTGGACTCCCTAATTTAATTTCTTAAGTTCCTTTAGTGTTTTTTTTTGTTTTCCCCCATTATTTTCTTCCACAAGAGAGCAAGAGCGATGAGCAGCACCTTTTTAAACTTCCCTTTTATATTTTTTTTTTACTTTCCCATCTTTTTCCCTGGCTCCCATGGTGTCCCGGTCTTGCTCAGGCCCTGCGGAGGTCACAGGCGACTGCCGGTTGCAGCATGGGGTCGGAGTGCTGACGCCCATGCGATCCCTTTTTTCTGGCAGGGCTCTTCATTGCTGCTGTCTGTGCTTGCTGGGGAGCTGGCTGCTGGCTCGGAGCCTCAGCAGGCTTATTTCTTGCTTCCAGTGGCCATTTTGGATTGCATTTTTGGAGCGGCCGCCATTTTGTTTTTTGCTTTTTCCTGCGTTTCTTGCCTGCAGGTGCCATTTTACTGTCCTGCTCACAACAGATCGCCGCAGCAGACCACTTGTCTGGACCTCTGGCAGGGTCTTTGTTTGGGATTGCCTTCCTGCGGTTCAAGACTTCCCTTGGCCTCAGTGATCAGATTCGTGATTAGAGGACCTGTGCTAGTGCTGGGAGTGGGTGACTCACACCAGATTTACTGCCAGCTTCTCTCATTTTCCTAACTGCTGCCTTCAGTGTCTCCATCTCGGGAGTGCTAAGGCTGTACCCCAGGGTCTCCAATGTGGTGAGTGAAGAGCCCCTAGCTCCCTTCCAGTCACTCAGATTGTCACAATGGCGGATCAGGACCCTGGGAATACTAGCCAGTCAAGCCCCTCTACCAGCAAGGTTCTTTCCAGGCAGGCAGGCAAGGCTGCAAGGGAGGCCCTAAAGGCCAACAAGTCTTCCACCAGGCAAGATAAACAACTGGGGCCAGGCCTTGATAAAGATGCCCTTCGGAGACAAAAGGCCTTGGAAAAGCAATTCCACAAGGCCCAGCTGAAAGCCCAGGCCTCCAATCAGGCCCCCACCAGGGATCCCTCTCCAGAGGTCAGACTAGAACAAAGGCCTCCCATTTCTGGGAAGGGCAGGAATTCTCTCCTCAAGCTTCTTTAGCCATGGCAGTTTCTCCAGGGTCCCAGGGGGCTTCAATGGTTGACCACACAGATCTTTTTGAATGACTCTCTGAGGGAGAAGGGGATCCAGTTCCCTCGAGTCACCTGGTCTCACAGTTTCCAGTCACTCAACCTCCTCACAGGGGGAACCCTGTGGAAGATAGGGGACCTGATCTATCAGTTGAGATGCAAGATGTCATTGCCAGGGCCATATCTCAGGGCATTGAGAGTGGGATGTGCCAGCGAGGCAAATGCCTGCACAAGACCCATCACATTCAGACACCGGCCCCTCCCAAAGAGGTTGTGCAAGGCCCACAGCCTGCTTCTCTCCACTCCTTGTTGGATAGCGAGGACTCTGCCTGGGAGGAAGATATCCTTCCCAACCCTGAGCCTGAGTTCTCAGGGGATAAATCTGCTGTCCCTGATAAGCCTGCCTTCTCCGGCTAATTTCAAGACTATATTGAATAAGGCGAAGGCCTCTACCCATTTGGGCTCTACCACCCTGGAACAGGCTGCTCCTGATCCCTCGGACCTCAGTGAAGGTTTGTTCAAGGAGCCTGTTCAGGCTCAGGAAATTGTGTCTATTCCCAAATTATTCCTCAATGTAGTGCAGAAACAATGGGCACACCAGCTACCCTTGCCACCCTCATTGGTAGTGACAGGAGGTTGTACACAGTGGATGCTAGTCTAGAAGACCTGCTGAAGCTGCCCCAGTGGATGAGCCGGTGGCTGTGCTCACTTCTTCCTCAGTGCTTCCTCCCAATCTCCTGGAGGGTCTCAAAGCAGAGGACAAAAGAGCAGAGAAGGCCTGCCATAAAGCTCATCAGGTGGCTGCTTGGGCGATTAAGATGTCCGCCTCTGCTTCTTTCCTCTCCAGGGCCTCTCTCCTCTGGCTAAGACAGTTGTTCACTAAGCTTCCAGCCAGAGATAGCAGACTTAGGCAGAATGTCAACAAAATTATTGCGGTCACTGAATATGTGGCAGACGCCACCTTGAATGCCACAAAGTTCGCTTCTAGGGCCTTAGCTTCCAACATAACCACCCATCGCCTTTTATGGCTTAGACATTGGAACGTTGACATGAGGTCTAAGTGGAAGCTTGCTTCTGCCCCATTCAAAGGGGGTAAGCTTTTTGGGGAGGTGTTAGATCCAGTCCTCATAGAGAATAAGGATAAAAAAGTTATGCTCTCAATCTGATCATAAGGGATCCAATTTTTATAGGAAGCAGTCCTTTAGGACTTTGGACCAGCCCTTCACATCAGGTATCTACCAGAGGCCCGACTCCCATAACGCTGACAGGTCTCAGGACCATCAGTCCTTTCATGACAGAGGCCGCCAGCAGAGCTTCTCCAAGTGGCCCTTCTGCGGGGGGTCTGGCTCCAGACCTTTCCGCCATTATAAGTGACCATCAACAGAGGGCTCACATTGGCAGGCGTCTCCAACTGTTCCAGGCCCAATGGCAGCGCACCATGTGAGACCAGTGGATCCTCCAAACCATCCGCATAAGTCTGACACTGGAATTCATCTCACCCCGCCTCCTCACTTCATCCGGTACCCAACCCCCTCCTGCCCTGTAAAAAAGGCTCTCATGGAACAGGAGATCGTAAACCTCAGGGAGATCAGGGCCATAGAACCGGTTCCACCCGATCACGAGGGGACAGGGTTTTATTCCATTCTATTCCTTGTCCCAAAGAATTTGGGGGGTGGGGGTGGAGGGGCATATTAGATTTAAAAAAGCTAAACCATCATATAGTATACAAAAAATTCAAGATGCAGTCCCTACAATCCATCCTGGGCTGTATCAGGCCAGGGACCTATTAACGTCCATAGATCTGAAGGAGGCTTACCTACACGTTCCCATCTGCAAGACCCACCGCAGGTTTCTGAGGTTCTTTTATGCAGGCCAGCACTTCCAGTAGAGGGCTCTGCCATTTGGCCTGTCATCAGCCCCAAGAACTTTCACAAAGATCCTTGAAGCGGTAGCGGCCTCCCTCAGATTGCGCCCAGTGCACTTCCAATGCAACCTGGACGACATTCTCATCCAGTCATTGTCCCACCAGAGAATGTTTCTGGGAAGGTGGGTGGAAAGACATCTGTGCTCACTTCAGGCAGAGCACATATCTGGAGTGAACAACATCCAAGCGGATTGGCTGAGCAGGGCCACGATGACCAGAGTGGCATCTGCACCCGGACCTGTTCTGTCGTCTGTCGCAGAGGTTTGGCCAACCGGTAGTCGATGTGTTCGCCGCCCCAGAGAATGCCCACCTACCAAAGTTCTTCATAAGGTTTAACCACCTGCAGGTGGAAGGGGTCAATTCCCTACAGTGCCCCTGGCCGCCGGGCCTCCTATATGCATTTCCTCCACTGCTCCTTCTACCCAGAGTGATTTGGAAGATCCTGGAAGAGGGAGCAAAAGTTCTCCTTGTGGCTCCTTTCTGGCCCAGGAAAACATGGTTCGCTGATCTTGTGAGTCTATCCATCAATCCACCTTGAATTCCCCCTCAAGAGGTCTCTCTCAGCCAGAGAGCTCTACAACATCCAGAGACCCAGCGGCTACAACTAGCCTTTTGGCACTTGAGATGGACCTCCTGAGCAGGGGCAGTCTTTCCATCAAAGTCATACACACCATTCAGGCGTCCAGAAGACCTGCTATGACCAGAATTTACGAATCCACCTGGAGATCTTTTGAAAGATAGTGCGCTGCACACAAGATAACACCGACTGCAGCTACTGTTCCCCAGGTTCTGGACTATTTACAAGATGGACTTCACCAGGGCCTGGCGCCTAACGCCCTCAGGTGCCAGGTGGCTGCCTTATCCACAATTCTTGCACCTGACAGTCATTCATCACTTGGACGACACCCCATCATCCATAGCTTCCTTCGGGGTACCACAAATCTTCAATCACTGGTCATCCATAGGTTTCCATCATGGGAACTTGAGGTAGTGTTACGGGCAATGTTCCCTCTAATTTTTTTTCAGTGTGGGCGGAAAAGTATAGTGTTTGAGCTATACTTTTCACGCCTGAGCACCTGAATTTTTTTCAGATGTCACCCAAGACAACAACGAAATCAGTGTTATTTGAAAGTCAAAGTTATATTTATTCAAGATACACGTTTAATTAAAAGTGTTATATATCAGTATCACTTATAATATTATTAAAATATTAAAATACTTGTATAGTGTTTATGGTAATGTACATTGTTATTCACTGAAAGTCTATCTCATCTTAAAGTTTCTCACGTCTGTCTTTCTTTAACAACCATTCCGAGTATACTTTGTCAAGATCAATCTGCGCCGTTGAAGTCTGGTAAGATCAGATTCGCATCAGCATATCCAAGTGCTCAGTTTGCAACCGATTGCGAGTTTTGGTCTTCATGGCATTCATCAGGCTGAAACCTCGCTCACAATCAGCGCTTGACACTTGGAATGTTGCGCAGATGTCCAGCAGATGTGACAGCAATCCAAACTGTTGCTCTCTTAGTACAAACTGAACAACATCATCAAATGAGTGCATTAATCCAGACTTGAATTTCTCTGACACCAGAAATCTGAAGTCATGATATTGTGACTGTACAGCTGATGTGATGCTGACTTCATCCAAATCGTCAAAGAAACGCTGGTATTTTCCAACTAGAGTTGCAATCTCATTCGACAGAGCAGCAGTTTCGAATATATTCCAATCTGTCAGCTCATTGTCTGGAAAACGACTGTCAAGATGCAAGCACAAACGTTCAATAAATCTGAGTATAGGAGCCGTGTCAATGTCTGGGTTGCTCTCCATATATTCGCGAGCTTCGTTATTCCAGCAAACCGTTTCACCTAAATACTGCAGGCGAAGCTTGGTTATTCTGGCCTTCACAAACTGAACGGCATCTATTGGTGTCAGGTTGCTTCTTTGCAACAGTTTTTTCAACTCAGCTAATTCGTGAACGTCATCAAACACAATTAATGCAGCACAAATCTGTGGATCCGTCAATTTTTTGTAACAATATTTACAAACTGGGTTACTGTTTGTTTCTGCTTGCTCTTTACAGTACTCAACCAAACAGTAATGTTTCTCATTAATGCTCACAATGCAAAATGTCTGGAAAGCCATCGTACTTCATTCAACGGTCTGAAGGCTACCGATTCACACTCAAGAACTTCTGCTAGTTCTGCAAATGCAGTTTTCTTCACAGAAGAGCGGCAGAACAGAGTGTAGACAGTTCATAGTAAAGTCTCGATGTCTTTCATGAGTGAGACGTGCTTACATGCATCATCAATCCCCAGGTCTTCTCGATGTGCCATACAGTGCTGTTCAAGCAAATGGGATACATCTCGACGAAGCTGAGCAGCCACACCATTATTCTTACCCAGCATCACAGACACACCGTCTGACGTAAACATGACCATCTTTTGAATGTTGATGTTGTTTGTAGCATAGAACTCTTTTATGGCTGCTGTGATTGCTGTGTTGTCGCATGTTGACAACTGTAAAATTCCTGCAAACACAGTCTTATAAATCACAGCATTAGACTGGCGGAATTTCGCATACAAAATCAACATTTTGGTGACTGATACATCAGTGTTTTCATCAGCAATAAGAGTATGACAACTGGCATTACATAGATCATGCATGACTTCTTTCTGAACAACTGCATTGATGCACTCCACAAACTCAAAGCCATAATTCTTGCTGCGCCAGCTCTCCGGAATGGACACATACTTGCCTATGTGGTCATGTATGGCTTTGACTGATAATATTTACACATTCATGTTTATGGCCAGCAACACATTATCAATCAAAATTTTGACTTCATCAGCATTGGCATTTCTGCGCAGTGAAACTTCTTTTCAGTCAGTAGCCTCGACAGCCCTTCAGATTTCTGGCATCGTAGTTTAGTGATCGAATCCAGGTGAATCTTCTGATTGATGACACTTCAAATAATCAATTTTCCAATCGTTCCATCTTTTTCCAGTGGCGAATGCGCCACCTGTACAAGCTTCTTGGCATATCTGGCAAACAATGTCGTCACTACTTTCACGATAAGTGAAGATGTCACCCAGTTTTGTTAACTGTTTTCTAGACGAAGTTGGCAGTTCAGTCTCTACTAACTCTCCCAACCATTCTGGTTTAAACTTCCAGCTGCACTTTTTCTTCGTAACATTTACTCCAGCTTTACTTTTCGACATCAGCACTGACTGATGATGTACCTATAGGGTTAGGGTTTATCAATTATTACAATTATCTTTTCAAATTCATTTTGGATTAAATAAAAAAGAGCTTTGAAATGAATATATAAATGGCACTTAATACCAGTAATATTAAAATAGTAAATGTTTGATATATGTTGTGACTCAACAGTTCTGCTGAGTTATTTTTTGGGATACAAAATTCAATATGCAGCTGGGGCTTGTGGGAGGAGGTTTGGAGATAAAAGGACAGATGCTGCCACGCCCCAGTCGCTGGAGTCAACGTCGTTCCTTCGTGTGTTCTGTGTCTGGTACAATATTGCTTACTTACTACTCGTGATTATGCCTGTTACATTTGGATAAATGCTTTGGTGTTTTCATGTAAATCTGATCCGTGGAGACGGTGGAAGAAGGGCAGCGTTTGTAAGAGCTTTTGTTTTGAATTCTTATAAGAGATTTATGTTTATGTTATTTTCTGGGCTCGAAGCCAGTTTGAACTGAAAATTGATAAAGAAAAGTCCTTTTAAGTTTAATTGTCTGCGTTTGTTAACGAGCCGTCAAGGGGGGGTCAGAACAGATATACTTCATTTTAATGAATTTCACTTGATATACTTCATTTTAATGAGTTAACATTCAATTGCAAAAGTTGTCTATACACTGTATGCTTCTGTGAATGTATTATATGCAATTTGCTATTTTAAATGAGTAAAATTATTAAAATCCCCATAATTAAAGTCTCATTCACATCTAAGAGTTTTCTTCCATCATTAATTTGTAAACTCAAGGATTTATTGCCTGCATGTTCAACAATGCTTGCTGATTGTTTAAAAATTTGTGGGAATTTGCTCCTCTCTGTACAGAGGGTTTCAGTAACCTACTACTACTGCAAAACTAATAGCAAAACTAATAGCAAAACATTAAATCTTATTATTTTTAATATGAAAAAATAATTTGACTCATAAAATCTTATTTTTTTTCATGAATGCTCACACAGAAATTGCTTGCTATTGGAAAAAGTACATTCTAATAATGAATAGCTAAACAGAATAGGAAATTGCATTATCCAAAACTTTAAAAAAATGAAGTGAAAAATATTTTAGCCACACTTTTTTCAAATCTTACTCCTCCTACAACCCAGTGAAGTGCTTGGATGACTTTAAAGTACTTATATTGTAGTTAAGGTTTTAATTCTAAAAAATTTCTAAACTGCATACTACTTGCAAATATAAATAATTGTTAAAATGGCTCTACCATAACAAATAAGAGAAAAAAACATCTTCCTTTTGTTTTTACAGTAGTGATTTTAGTTTGCTCCAAATGATTTAACTATGGAAGTCACTATTTTAAACTGACAGATAGGAAGTTTAATTAGATTAAAAGCAAAAATATTCTCAATGACTTTGAAAATCCCAATGAGTTATCAAATATAGGTACTGCTTCATTACAACGTGGGACTGGAATTTTTATTACTCAGCAATGTGGTCACAAAGCTGATGTCATGTGACTGGGCTCTCTCGCCTCTTTCTGACTCCGAGGGCATCAATCATGTTAGCCAAGGGATCTGCAAAGTTGGCTCTTTAAAGGCTGGTGGACTTCAACTTCCAGAATTTTGAGAGTTAAAGTCCACCAGCCTTAAAACAGCCAACTTTGCAGACCCCTGTGTTAGCCCAAAGCCTGGCGCTGGGCTTTGCTCCCCCATTGTTGGAGCCCCGAGAAGCGAGGAGGGAGAAAAAGAGACGGAGACCAAGGAGTTTCCCCTCCCAGCAAAAATCTAACCGGGGAGCCAGGCAGTAGAAAATTAGCTGATCACGCAGCACGCGTGGAAAACGAGGTCTGACTGGGTGGGCAGCAAAATTCCAGGGCTCTCTGTTCTAATTCCCCGCGAAAACTGTTGCCTCTGAAGCATTTGCTCCAGTGTTTTGAACCTTTAAGCTCCCCTTTCTCTTTTTTTCTGTTCAACCCACACTGATTAGGAAGAATCCTGAAGTCAGGCAGGGCCGAGGAGGGAGAAAAAGAGACGGAGACCAAGGAGCTTCCCATCCCAGCAAAAATCTAACCGGGGAGCTGGGCAGTAGCAAATTAGCCGATCATGCAGCACGCGCGGAAAGCAAGGTCTGACCGGATGGGCAGCAAAACTCCAGGGCTCTCTGTTCTAATTCCCCGTGAAAACTGTTTCCTCTGAAGCATTTGCTCCAGTGTTTTGAACCTTTAAGCGCCCCTTTCCCTTTTTTCTTTTTGACCCACACTGATTAGGGAGAATCCTGAAGTCGGGCTGCAATGTACTGCAGTAGGAAAGGTTTAGCTGGAGGGGGTTTTGATTGCGATTCTGTAGCCGCTCTGTAGTTCGTGTCCAGATACGTGACACTGCGTGGCAGTTAGAAATTACTGCGCAGCGTATTGCAGCCATGTGCGCAGCCGCGCAAGCGCGCACCTTAGAGAGAACAGTTGTTACAGGCCCTGATATCCGCGCCCTTTGAGCCTCTGCATTCCGCCAGCCTGAAACATCTGACCTTTAAGACAGTTTCTTAATTGCCATCATGTCTTCACAACGAATCTTGGAGTTGGCAGCTCTGTCAGTTAGGGAGGACTTGTGTCTGATTCACCCTGACAGAGTGGTCCTTTGTCTGGATCTGACTTTTATTCCCAAGATCAACTCCTGGTTTCACCGTGTCCAGGAGGTTATTCTGCCGGACTTTTGTCTGCATCCCAGGCATCCGAGGGAAAGGAGATGGCACATGCTTGACATCCACCGCACTCTTCGCAAGTACATCAAGTGCACAGCTCTTTTTCGGTGTTCTGAGTCACTTTTCAGCCTCTTCCCAAGGTCGTAAACTCTTCATCCACCATTGGTCGTTGGCTGCGGGCGTGCTTCTCCCTCGCTTACATCTTGTAATCCAGACTGGTGCCATGCCAAATCACTGCACATTCTACACAAAGTGCAGCTACCACTGCAACCTGGGCCACCCAGGCCCCAATAGAGGAGATTTGCAGAGCTGCTACTTGGACTTCCTTATCTCCGTTCGTTCAGAACTATAAATTGGACAAGTTTGCTTCTGCAGAGGGGGCTTTTGGAAGGCGAGTCCTACAGGGGATCCCTAACAACGGAGAAACCCTGGACTCTTCAGCTTCCTGCCCTAGTGACATTAGCTTGGGTATGTCCCATGCTTGGACTCTCCAAGCAGCGTACTGGAAAATGACCTTTGGCTTACCTGAAGGGTCGTTTTCAGTACGCTGCAAGGAGAGTCCAACCCCAGCCTGGGGTCTTTCTCCACTTTCGAAGACTATTTGGACCTGTTGTTTATGGACCGTCTTGGACTTATCAACGCACACAGTACCATGCCTTCATTGAAAATCTGGCAAGTGAAGGCAACACCAGAGGCATGGCTACAGTTTCAATTCAGTCCTGGGCAGATTGGCTGACTTTAACCCATGCTTGGACTCTCCTCGCAGCATACTGAAAATGACCCTTCAGGTAAGCCAATGGTCATTCTTTCACATAAAATATTTGTAATCTGAATAGCTAAACAATTTATGGAGATGCAATGATTAGGACGCCAGGCAGTTCCAACTCCGTTCTATATTTTTCCAGAGCTCTGAAAAAAAGTACAGCATATGTAAATCATTTCCTTTGGTTGCAAAATACTGTGATTTTTATTAGAAAATCTGTTATTTTCTAATAAGTTATTAGAAAAAGTTCTCTCTGTGTGTAGTTTGTTTTGCATACATAGTTCATCTCCTTGTTTAAAAAGAATCAGCTGCAGGGTTGGTGGTAGAATGCCTTGTTATACTTTTCCATAAGGAGCTGCAATCATGTAGTGTAAGGAAATACTAATAATGTTAACTCTTCTATATTAGCAACCCCAGATACAGTAGATACAGTAATTGCAAGCTAAATCAGCATAAAACGTGGTCGCAGATGCAATTTCATTGGTTTTGTCCACATTTCCAATAGACCATACACAGACACTATCCATGAAGCAATAAATTTGGATCACAAGAATCATTGCAGTTATGTAGTGAGGTCTTTAAGGTGATGGACAACCCAGTAGTGGAGTTTGCATGTTGGCTTCATTCTTGTAAATAGGAACTAGAGTTCAAATGGTACATTTGTTTATGTTTTATGCTGCCATGAGAATGTACTGCATTTGGTTCATTATTTATGTAGTTGTGTCTTAGTCACACCAGGATATGCAGTTGTGGCTTGGGGGAAGCAGCTAAGAAAATAATATTAAAATAAGAGAGATCAGAATGTCGTGCATGTATATCAAGTTGAAGGCACATGTAAAAATCAATTTTCCATAGTGACAAATTTTAGTAGGCAGATGGAATTGAAAATGTTTTGCCGCCTAGGGAGAAAATTCTCCCACCATACTGAGAGAAAATAAATAGCTGGTGATTTGTTGTCCTTTAAATCTCAAATCTTCTACCTATTGGTTGAGTCATTCCTGCATTTATTCAATTGATTCCTTACAGGCTGAAACGTATATCCTGGAAGATCTATGAACCAACTCTCTAGTTTTTCACTTTCCAAATAGGGGAAATCCTTCAAATTGTTCTCTTTGTGACATTTCTCAACTGAAAATTGCCTTCTTGGAATTGCTGCTTGGCCTACAATGGATAAAAGAAAGTGTGAAATATGCAGATGCAGTGACTGGCCTGAACATCCTCCCAAATTCAAGTTTGCACATAACACTCATTATACCAGTATCAGCTCATAGATCTCCTATGAAACTGTTGCTTTACCTGGAGATTCTGCCTCTTCATTCTAAAAACAGCAGCTGCCCACTTTTGGACAATGAAATGTCATCTTGTATCTGTTTAATATTGTAATTTGTCATTTCCGATATTGACAGATAATGGTAGCAAGAAGAAGAAGAAAAACACTACTACTGGAATATCACCATGGCAGAAAGCAATCCACAATGCAATCTCATGCATTCAAGAATGCTGAGGATTACAATAAAAAGACCGTTGGCTTACCTGAACGGTCGTTCTCGGGGCACTGCGAAGAGAGCCCAAATGCTGGGTTAACACAGCCTATCTGCCCTTGGACTGAGTGATGATTTTCTTGACCACGCCTCCCTTTGCCTGCACATGCTCAATTCGAAAACGAAGGAACCGTCCTGTAATCAATTACAGTCAATACAGCCACATCGTTCAAATACAAACACCCGGGTGGGTTTGGGCTCTCTTCGCAGTGCCCCGAGAACGACCGTTCAGGTAAGCCAACGGTCTTTCTCCAGTGCACTGCTCAGAGAGCCCAAATGCTGGGACATGCCCAAGCTATTGAGTCCCAGGGTGGGGAAGCGCCGAAGCCTCTGGCATTTCAGCCACTCTTTGTAATACTCTTCTGCCAAAGGAGGCTTCGGCTGAGGCAAAGGTGTCAATCTTATAGTTTCTAATAAAGGCCGTGGGGGAAGCCCAGGTGGCCGCTCTACAAATGTCTAGGATAGAGGCCTGGGTTGCCCAGGCTGCAGACGTTGCAGCGCTCCTGGTGGAGTGAGCGGTGATTCTTCTCGGAGCCGTCTTGCCCTGGTGCTCATATGCCAGTTTGATGCAAGCACGTAGCCAACGTCCCACAGTGTGAGAGGAGACCTTGCGGCCCAGGGACGCAGGGAGGAAGGAGACAAAGAAAGCCTCTGACCGGCGGTAGTCCTTTGTTCTCTTTACATACGTGCGCACGGCCCGTCTCACGTCCAGCTTGTGCCACTCACGCTCCTTAGGGTGAGAAGGATGGGGACAGAAGTTGGGCAAAATAAGTTCTTGAGTCCTGTGAAACAGGGAGGTAATTTTCGGAGCAAATGACGGATCAAGTCTCAATATTACTCTGTCCGGGTGAACTACGCACAAATCCTCCCTGACAGAGAGCGCAGCAAGCTCGGCTACCCTGCGAGCGGATGTAATGGCCACCAGGAAAGCGGTTTTGATGGTGAGGTAGCGCAGACTGGTCTTTTTCAAAGGCTCAAATGGGGCTTTGGTCAGGGCCTTAAGCACAAATGGAAGATCCCATGACGGATACCGGTGAACAGTTGGAGGGCTGATGTTCGCTGCTCCCTTGAGAAAGCTCTTGATCTGGGGGAGCTGACTCAGCGAGCGAGAGGAGCCCTTTGCCAGGATGGTAGACAACGCTGCAACCTGGCGTCTGAGGGTGCTGACCGCAAGGCCCTTATCCAGACCCTCTTGCAAAAGGTCTAGGGTCTGGGGGATCGAGGCTGAGGAGGCCTCTATGTTCCTAGTCTTGCACCACCGTGAGAAGGCGGCCCAGGTGGCATCGTAGATTCTAGTCGTAGAGGGCTTCCTGGACGCTTGGATTGTTCGAATGACCTGGTCAGAGAATTTTTGCTTCCTCAGGAGCTCCCCTTCAAGTGCCAAACGGCTAGCTGCAGCCACTGGGGCTCCGGATGGGTGATGGCCCCCTGGCTGAGGGCAATCTTGTCCCGGGGGATTCTCCAAGGTCTTTGAACTGAGAGGCTGACCAGGTCTGCGTACCAGGGCCTTCTGGGCCAGGAGGGAGCCACCAGAATGAGGTCTGCCTTTTCGGTCAGGAGCTTGTTCACCACTTGAGGGATGAGCGGAAGTGGAGGGAAGGCATACAGAAGTCCCTGAGGCCACGCTGACCTCAGAGCATTTGTTCCCTCCGCCTGGGGCGAGTGGTAGCGACTGAAGAAGCGTGGGAGCTGTGTGTTGTTGTGTGTGGCAAACAGGTCTACCTGTGGCTTGCCGAACCTCCTCACGATCTGCTGGAACAGGTCCGGGTGCAGGCGCCACTCCGAGTGGTCGATGCGTTGGCGGCTCAGCCAGTCTGCTTCCCGGTTGCTTACGCCGGAGATGTGATCTGCACTGAGAGAAGCCAGATGACGTTCCGCCCACCTGCCCAGCGCTTCTGCCTCGAGCATGAGGGCCTTTGATCGAGTGCCCCCTTGCCGGTTTATGTGCGCTTTTGTCGCCACATTGTCTGTCATCAACAGTACATGAGCCCCTCTTACTAGAGATGCGAACTTTCTCAGCGCTAGGCGAGCTGCCCTCAGTTCCAGCCAATTGATGCTGTGGGCGGCCTCCCTCTGAGTCCATCGGCCTTGGGCTAGGTGGCCCTGACAGTGGGCGCCCCACCCCAGGAGGCTGGCATCCGTGGTGACAACTAGTCTCTCCGGCTCCTTGAACAGGCAGCCCTTCCTGACTGCCTTGGACCTCCACCATGCCAGAGACCGGATCACCTTTCGTGGGAGCCGAACCCGCCTGAGTGAGTTGCTGTTCCTGGCCCTCTGCACTGGCAGCAGAAACCACTGCAGCTCCCTGGCGTGAAGGCGAGCCCAGGGAACCACCCCCAGGCACGAGATCATTATCCCCAGGAGCTGGGACAGCTGAATGATGGGTACCGACCTGGGAAGGCTGCAGTGCTTCACTCTGCGTCTCAGGTTCGACAGCCGGTCTGGCGAAAGAAATACCTGGCAGGAGGTGGAGTTGATGACCGCACCCAGGTGCTGTATACAGGTGGATGGTCGGAACTGGCTCTTCTCCATGTTGACAGAGAAGCCATGGTACTGCAGGGTCTGCACAGTTAGAGAAACATCGCGGTGTGCCTGCTTGGTGGTGAGAGAGTGAATGATTATGTCGTCTAAATAACATTCCAGACGAACCGGATGGTTGCGGAGATGAGCCGCTAGCACTGCCAGAATTTTGGTGAATGTTCTGGGCGCAGATGATAGCCCGAAGGGAAGAGCCCTGTACTGGAAATGCTTCCCTTCCGCGTAGAACCTCAGGAACCGCCTGTGGGCCACATGGATGGGGACATGCAGGTAGGCCTCTTTGAGATCTATTGATGTCAATAGGTCCCCCTCCCTCACACAGCCC
Source organism: Thamnophis sirtalis (assembly GCF_051295495.1). NCBI lineage: Eukaryota > Metazoa > Chordata > Lepidosauria > Squamata > Natricidae > Thamnophis > Thamnophis sirtalis. The sequence continues at coordinate 104,127,684 of NW_028261385.1, read as the reverse complement.
AGGATGGAGTGGAGTGACTGCATCTTGAACCTCTTGTAAGCCAGATGCTGATTTAGGCTCTTGAGGTCCAAGATGGCCCTCCACCCCCCTGAACTTTTGGGCACTAGGAAGAGGATCGAATAGAAGCCCCTCCCCTGCTGATCCCTGGGGACTGGCTCTATCGCCTCTATCTCTAGGAGATGGCAGATTTCTGCCCTCATGCGTTCCCTCTTTTCTGGGTTCCTGGGGGTAGGACAGCGGATAAACTTTCTTTGGGGAAAGGATAGGAAGTCCAGGAGAAGGCCCTTGCGAATGGTGTTGAGGACCCACTTGTCCGATGTTATCTCCTCCCACCTGTCGGCATACAGCCGTAGCCGACCCCCGATGGGGGGATCCCTGTGACCGTCACTTTCCCTTACGAAAGGGCCGGGATCCACCACTGTTGTTTCCTCCTCCTCGGAATGGTCTCCGAAAGGACGACTGGGATTGGTTGGCACGAGCCCCGAAGGATCTGTCTTGGTGCCTATCCCCCCCTGCCTGAAAGGGCCTCTGATAGGAGGAAGGGTGAGAAGATTGCCCTGTTTCCTGGCTCCTGTAGGGTCTCTTACGAAAGGACCCCGCCCCTTTCCGGTCACCCCTTTTAAAGGTTGCCGGAAGGATCTTGCGTTTGTCCTTGGTTTCGGTGACAAACTTGTCCAGGGCCTCTCCAAACAGAAAGCCCCCTTTAAATGGGGCCGATGCCAGCTTCCATTTAGCCTTCATTTCGGCCTGCCAGTGCCTGAGCCATAGGAGGCGGCGGGAGGTGATATTGGAAGCTAGAGCTCTGGAAGAGAATTTTGCTGCTGTCAAGGTGGCATCCGCCGAATACTCGACAGCGGTAATAATCTTGGTTAGCTCATGGCGCCACCTAGATTTCCTTGGCGGGGGTCTGGACCTGAGTTGGCGCAGCCAGAATAGGGTGGCCCTAATAAAAAAGGAGGCAGAGGTGGATGCCTTGATGGCCCAGGCAGACGCCATGTGTGTTTTCTGACATGCCTTTTCTGACCTCTTATCTTCTGCCTTAAGTCCCTCTAGGAGCTCAGCTGGCAGGTTGGAATTGGAAGTTAGAGACACGACTGGGGCATCTACTTCTGGGAATTTGAGGATTTCCTCCATTTTATCTTCTACTGCATATAGAGTTCTATCCCCCCCACTGGGGTTGGTCAGGGTGCCTGGCTGTAGCCACTGGCGCTGTACCGCGTCCATAAATAGGTCTGGCACAGGAATAACCTCGGGGGTTTCTACTGTCTCTTTGAACAACCCATGCTTAAGATCCTTGGAAGTGGAAGCCTGAGAGGCCTCAGGTCTGGAAGTGGGGCCTAACTCTGTGGCCGTCATGGCTTTGTGCAAGATAGACTTGAATAATGACGGTTGAAACAGGCCAGAGAATTTTGGCTTGTCAGGGGTGGGGTTTTCGTCTTCAGAAAGGGCGAAAATCTCCCCTTCTTCCTGCTCAGAACTTGATAACCCAGAGTGAGAGGGGCTTGAAGATGGGGAGGAGGATACAGGCTCCTTAGAGGTGGAGGCCCTAGGTTTGCGTTTCTCCTTTGGGGCCTTGCCCTTGCTAGAGCCCTTGCGCTTAATGCCTTCAGCTATCCCTTGGGAGATGGCTAAGGCAATTACCTCCCTCATTTCATCCGAGAGAGCAGAACTTTTCCCCCTTTTTTTCTTTTGCTTACTGGGCCTGCGCTGGCTAGGCCTGCCTGAGCTGGATCCACCCTTCCCAAGGGGGGAATTCTGGACAGAATCTCGTTCCTCTCCGATGGAGGAGCTAGGGGAGTCGGGGTACCCCCAAGATGCTTCAGGAGATGGATCCCTGGATGCATAGTTATCCCCAGACAAGAATTCACTGTCCCCGGGGGATTGGGCCTCACGATCAGGGGAAGCTGACTCCCTGCTGCAACGGTCTGGGCTAGGTTCTGGCTGAAGGGGCCTTGAAACCTCCCTGGGATCCACTGTGGCTCTTGGAGAAGACCTTTCAAGTGAGCCTTTGTGCCCTTTGCCTTTATTTACAGAGGGATCCAGCTTGCAGCGCTTGCTGGAGGGCCCCACCTGATCCCCTAAGGCCTCCCTGCATTCCTCAGCCATTTCAGGTCCCCACGAGGCCTGGGAGATAGCTGGAGCTGGGATGGGCACGCGCTGGTCTTTGCAGTCCAAAAGCGCTGGCAGAATCTCCAGGAGGGAAGGGCCGCCTTGGGGTCGGATTTCCTTCCTCCCACCGCCCTCGGTTCCCCGAGACTTAGCTTATTTTCCGGAGGGAGAGGCTAGCTGGCTTCCCAGACTAGCCCCCAGCCTCCCCGCGGCGTTCTGCAGTCGTTGAGGGCTCGCTGAAGCTCCGTTGGCTGGCTGGGCTCTTCTTGCTGCCTTGTTCCTAGCACGCTCTGAGCTCTGCCGCTCTGCCCGGTGAGTCGGAGCGATCCAAAATGGCGGGGGGTGCGCACGCAGCCGCTTCCCGCTCTTTCCAGCCCTGAAGGTGTGCGAAGACTCCAGCCGTCGCTGCTGTTGCCGGGCAAAATGGAGCAGGCGAGGGAATCCTAGCAATCCGGCTCACCTGCTTTAGAGCCTTCTCAGAGTCTTGCTGGATTTTTCCTCCCCCTGGGACGCCCCTGTTCCAACAGGGAACTTGGTTTATCCCACTAACTGCTCCCTTGCTAGCCAGCCCCCGCTGTGCAAGCCTTTTCAACCCCCTGCAGTGCTTGCAAATAGGAACAGCAGGGAAAAACCGGCAGCCCTTCTCTTAAAGCGACGGAAGCCTCACTGGAGGCAAATAGACAGACCTGATGTAGAAGCGTGATTTCCTCTATCTGAGAATTTAAACGTGGTCCAAATTGGGAAACTTTTTCCAGCCTTTCTGCTCTTAGACTGGAGCTCTCCCAAAACAGCCCTAACTCGGGCGGACTGAGTTTTCGAATTGAGCATGTGCAGGCAAAGGGAGGCGTGGTCAAGAAAATCATCACTCAGTCCAAGGGCAGATAGGCTGTGTTAACCCAGCATTTGGGCTCTCTGAGCAGTGCACTGGAGAAATGACCATTCTCCAGATTCCTAGCACTTCCTAGCCTCTGCATCAAATTGTCGAGGCTTGTGGAGAAAGATTTAACCTTACTTAAATCAAAGGTATGCAAAACATTTGAAACCAAAGATCCCATGGTTTGGAAATCACATAAAAATAGTCTAAGATATTTTATTCATAAGGTACCATTTCTAAATGGGTTGAGATTTCTAAAGAAAGCTGTAATATATTTTGCACTCCAATTATAAATAATATATTCAGAGAATTCAGAGGCTTCAATGGATGGAAATTTTAAAATATGCTGTATTTTTCAATTGATGGCTATTTAAAAAAAATCTCTTTATTCCACTTCTATCCTCCAGTTTATATGATAGTCTGGTGAGAGATCAACTATGAGATCACCCCATTTTGTTTCTTGTATGAAATGATTAACTTAGAGACAAAGCCAAATTCTACATCTATTTGTTTTTGTTAATCCTGGCAACAAACAAAGCAGAAAGTAGCTTACCCAATTTCTCCTCCTTTCTCCTCTCATCACTATGACATTAGAGCAACCAAAAATAGCCAAAGACATTATTGTAACTGCAACCCCTATTTCCCAACTCCCAGGAGTATAATTAAAAAAAATGCTCAACAAATTATTCACCAATTTATATTTATAGGTATGTACCTAAACATGTAATACAACAAATATGTTGTTGCAAATACATACATCATATAAACATATTCATCAATTAATTGGCTGTCGGGTCCCTTTCAAAACTAAATGTTGCTGCAAGCAGATTTACTGCTATTTCTTCTAGGTGTAACCATCACAAATGATCGAGGTACTTAAAATTCCTAATTATGGTTACAAGTGGTAGAATCAAGCCCACGTATTGTAGATAATGTTCTATGGTTATATCCAACATTGTACTGTGTCATTAAGCCTGTCAACTTTAATTTCTGAAAAAGTCTCAACCTATAAATCTCTCTCGGAGTAGGACAAAACCAATGAATGGCACTATATTTATGGCATCTTATTATCTCTTGATGCGGCTGTGATTTTTCACTTCAGTGGGTTGAAGGAAGCCCCAAATGTAATTTATTTAAGGCTAACACCACTTTTGTTATTTTGAAGACTGTGCGTACATATGACCAAAGCACTTATCAGGTTTTCTATTCAGAACATATTGAGAGATAATCTACTGCATATATTAGTTTGTCTTATCCCAAAGAAATATATTTCAGAGTCAAGTGTACAAGTCCTTTGCAGCAATCCTCAACCTCTGTATGTGGGAACATTAACTGTTATGTTACAATGAATGACATTAAATGCTACGCTTGCAATTGTTTTTTAGGATGCCCCTTATGAGGCCTTTAGATCTCAGAAGACTTGAGTGCATGTATATTTTTCAAAGTCTGATCAAAAAGGAATAACAGAAATCACATTACTACAAGACACAAGTAACTGAAAATGGAATTCCTTGGACAGCACCTTTTAGTCTACACAAAACATGTTACAAAACAGGAGCAATGTGAGATTCTCAAAATTTAGGATTTAAATTACCCATTAGGTTAACCATCGCACTGGAGGAAAAAGACAACCACAGAATCAATATTTTCTCTTACTTCCACATCCATTTGTTAACCATTTGGATTAAATGTGAAAAACAGCCAAGTCCTAATTCATATCCATGTAAAGTTGTCAAAATGTAGATTTTTCACATCTATTTGCAACTCAACCATAGTTAGCACTTTGTCCAGAGCTATGCTTAAAAACATTTCTGAGTGAATGTTCATCATCTGGATCCTTTCCAAACGTAGATATTTATTTTACAGGTAAATGATCTTGATGAGCTTGGGCCTTATGTCATCACGTGCCAAGAAATCCAGGCAGACTGAGTGACCTCAAACAACAGAAACAAAACTGAAAGATTCACAGCAAGTTACCTTGTTTTGTCTCCTGGATCAAGTGCTGAATCTGACAAATGTTTACATGATTTTTCTTGTAAACTGTACATTATTCTAATATGTATTAGATGCATTTTTCTAATATATATTAGAAATGTCTTTGGAGGAAGATTTTTGGTAGTGGCTTTGTTCATCAGCTGTTGCCCATTTCCAAGCAGATGCCAGTAGATTTCATAATACGATACTGTTACTTTTAAGGAATAAAAAACTTCCACTGAAGAATTATATTATAAGCAAACTTTCTTTGGCTGTTTTAACTACCAAAGATTTGCAAAGCAATATTGCAGTCTCTCTCCATTATATATTCTACTTATAGATCTCTACTACTACTAGTTTTTCCCTGAAAGTCATTGAATTTTTAAAAATGATGTTTGGGGGAGGGGCAGGGAGATTGTTTTCATTGGTATTGATATTATATTAATGATGATGACGATGATATGTAAGTGGATTCACCATGAAGAAAATCTGGGAGGATGAATTTAATGGATAGACATCAATTAGAAACTAAGTAGCAGTCTTCTGCAATAATACAAATATATATATTTGTATATATAAACTCCTTGATATAACCAGCCTAACTGGTCTAATTAGCCTACTGGGGATAAGGTGTTGGAAGATATTTGCATGGAGTTCAATCTATGAATGAATCCAGACATAATATAAGGAATACCATAATATTCCTATGGAAGGAAAAAGGACCTCAAGCAAGCTTTACAGTTAACTTTTATACTCTAATAGGCCCTTTGTGGAAAAATGGTCCTTTTGGAGTTTACACACAAATGTGAGAACTGGACTAGGCTTCTGGCTCACACCTCTGCTCCCTTGCTGTTCATTATCTGATGAAAATATTTTTAAAAACCAGAACGAATACCCACAAAAGACACCCAATTCCTTGAGGAATTTCACTAACTTGCTTACAACTTCACCTAGGAAGGGCAGAGAGAAAACAGGAACCTCTCTCTATTCAGTTTCATCCAACAAATGTTTCCTATGCATTTTATCAGACACATCCAAACTGTGCTACTGGAATATTAGACAAGATAAAGCAACGAGAAAGCAAAACAGAGGAACAGAGACCATTTTCCAAAGAAGCTGCTACATGGATGCTAGTATGAACATCTTATAAAGGACGAGAAACTTGATAGGGAAAAAGCGGGACTTCTATCTTAAAATTATGTTCCTAGTAACATGAAAGAATTCATAAAAAGTGCAAAAAGAATCCCAGACCAAAGAACTATATCTCGAACATCTTCTTGGATAAGAAATTCCTATTGCATTGTTAAGTGATTTTAGTCAACTTGACTTTGTGCAAAAATATCCTCGAGGAGGGTCTGGCTCATTTTTGTAACAGAAGAATAAAATGCAAATAAATAACTGACTAAAGACTTCTGAAAAGGAAAAAAATGAATGTTGAGAGTATGGTATGGGTTCAATAAAGGCTCTGCACGTCACTACAGCTGTTGCTGCTGTCCTTTCAAAAGAGTTGTAGCACAGCACTAGAGTTTACATTTCCATATATCCACATTGAAGCAGTGATGCTCTCATTACAAACATGGCAACTGCAGGGAAAGTGAGCCTGAGATAGGATGTTAAAAGGCAAATCTTTGTAAACATTTCCTCAAAAGGAATAGTAGCAGTTGAGTACATATCAGTTACTCAGATTCATTTACAGAACAATGCTTTATAAAACACATAAAGCAGTTCCAGAATGATGAGAATTCCATATAATTTTGATGTTCTGAAACTAATCTCAACCATCCAGTCCGTAAGTCACGTAATCTACTTCAATGAACCAGCATCTACTAGGTCTTCTGTTCCGCAGCCACTGCTGTCTGTGAGGGAGTATCTGGCTTTACAATTTGGTACGTAATGAGGTACTCAGGGTAAGCCTACGAATAAGCAGATATACTCAAATTACTCTACATTATACAGAAATAATTAAAAACACAGAAAAAGTTCATTTTATTTAATTTTTATATTATTTTCGTCTGAGGAGCCACGGTTTTCTAATATTTTTGCTTCAAACACAATCCATTTAATATCCATCATGTTACATAGAACAGATACTTTTCCATGACTTCAAATATAAAATCTTCCTTTTTACTTTGTTCATTTGGGGGCAAATAGCATACTCTAATGAGGCAGAAGAGATGTATAAAAGCCAAGGTCAGCATCTAAAATCTTCATAAATATTGTTTGAAGGTTCCCGATAACCAGGAACTACACTGAACTCTTCTAGGGAGTGCAAAGGCCACAGTAGATGAGACAATGTTGTGTAATTGATGGAAACAATTTTTTTTGGTCTGGTTTTTGGGAAGAAGTATTGTTATTCTTAAGTCTATTGTAGGAATTACGCCAGATTGTACTCAACATTTGTGTACCTGATGTGGACATATATCCATTTGCAAAGTATTACTACACTCTTCTCTGCCATGCTTGTTCCTTTCCTTTTTTGCAGAAAGGAGATTGCATGAAAAGTGATGGAAATTTTGGAAGCATCAGTCACTATCTTATTCATGAAATCAAGGGAAGAACATTTAAACAGGAGCTTAATTAAGATCCTTTCATAGTATGACATATGTATGATATAGTATAAAATATAAACAATTAACTACCCTCCTAGATTTTAATGAGTACAACTACTCCACTTTCTAATTTTCAAAAAGTGTTAAGGATGTCCTTCTGAAGGGCAGGAGTCACGACTTTTCGCAGAGTACAGTATTGCTGGACTAAGTCTACCACAAACCATAGATGCATACTGTTCTGGAGAAAAATTCAGTGGATGCATATAGACCTTTGACACGGTGTATATCCTGCTTGGATTTTTTAATACAATGATATATTTTTAGTAACATGAAGGCGTGGCTGATCTTATGCAAAGTATCTGAATGTGTCTTCAAAAATATATTTATTTTATGGATAGTGAAATCTATTAGTGTTAGAGAATTATGTCTCTGCAGACAGCAGAAGGTAGTATTTACTTAATCAAACTTTTTAAACAGGTTTGGGGAAGTCTTCAGACTGCAGGAAGACCAAAGCAAGTCTTCATTTGCTCCTTAATTAAGGCAGTTTGCACTGTAAAGCATGAAAGAATCATGCAACCTCCTGTAGTTTGTCACAGTAATTAGGTGTGATGCTGAAGCCAACCACACTTTATCAATAAAAATATGAAGTGACATATTTTCTCCAGAACACCTTTCGGTACACCTAGGGCAAAGATTTTAGTGAGCCAATGAAGAAGACAGATGCCATTTTCATATGTCACCTACCTGTTCCCCTCTATAGATGACATATTCAGCGTAGGCGAGCCCATTGACACTTGGCCTGCCAATTACAGAGTGATGTCCGGGAGGAGCGTGGGCCATTTTCATGGTGCTAAACTGCAGGAAGGACTTTCCCAATGTCACACGGCAAAAAAGCATTTGTCTAAAAGAAGACAGGAAGAAAATAATTTAAAAAGTGAACTCAGTTGCAGCAAAACATTTCATATACATCTTGTCAGAGATCTAAAATTTGTACAATCTATCAATTTTCAATTTTAAAGGGTCAATTTTCGTTTTTGCTTAATCATCAGCTCTTAGGACCATGTTACTATGGTTCTTCCCCCACCCGCCCCAATTTGGAACATGAAGTCCTAATGATTCCTGCCCCTCCCTCTCTCATTTTCAACTAGATTAATGACAGTTCAGGAGCTAGTTCAGAAAAATTAACAATTTCCCCATAAATGCATGGATGGCTAAGCAAGTGATAGCAGAATATTAATACTTTCTGCAAATAATTGGTTCTCAAGGCATTGCAGTTTGCATACTAAAAGAACAGACTTATTATGGTCATTTTTGTCATTTCAACTTTCCTTTTGGTCATTAGAAACTGCAAACAAACTCAGAAGCTGTTCAATGATAATGCCTTGCAATAAAAATGGTGCCTTATTCTTGCATTTTTTTAATCATGTTTGATTTTACAGAAGCCTCCTAGAGTCTCTGGAGTATCCATATTTCAGCATTCACATCTCTCCAAGCTAGAAAACTAAGAAATGTGTCCTGCCACTTTTCCAATTTTTCCTCTCATTTGGCATTCCTTCAGTTAAGGAAGCATTGTACCTGTTTTTCCAGATACTCCAATTTATCAAGAACTCACCTGTGGCAGATATAGCAGGACCTGTCTTTATGTGTAGGACAGCCTGTGCCTCCTCCAATTCCATATACGTATTGGTTACTTTTAGAGGAATTTTCTGCAAAGTAAATCCCAGCTCCAAACATCCCTCCAATGTATGCATGCCTTTCATCAAATCCTTTGTGAATAATAGCATTAATAAAAGGAGATCCTAAAACAAACAAAAAATACATATATATGTACTATAAGAATTGTAACTTCATTTTAACATCAAATTAGCAAAATAATCAATCCATGTTCAATCACAAAAACCAGAATTCCCCAACCAGTGGGGGGGGGGAGGAGTGGAAGAGGGGATTGTTCCTTGTGATCGGCTGTCAAGTATGTGCAAGTGCACAGCTCCATTTGCGCGAACGACGTGCACATGCACCCACCACTCATACAAATGGAGGGTGCACACACTCCCCACTGCTTGCGTGAATGGAGCTGTGCACTTGCACATACTTGATGGCCATTTGCACGGAACCATTCCCTCTTTCACCCCTGTGTCCCAGAGGTTGGGGACCCCTGATATAAACCAAGAACAATCTGAAAGAATTTTCTGAAGCTTCAATGGATTTTCAAGAAAAGGATTTCCATATATCTAAGGAAAATGTCATCCCTCCCACTCTTAATCTTTTTCAAAAAACAGAAAAACCTAACTTATTGTAAGGGTTGAGGTAGCATCAGTACTTAGTGACATGTGTTAATATTAAGTATACTGGAGAAGTTGTTGAGCTGGGTTTCTCAGAAAAGAGAGAATCTTTGTTCAATTCCTTCCACAAAGTAAAGAGAGCAGCCATGACTTGTGTGCCCCCCCCCCCAAATAGGAAGCAATTGCAGCACCAGTTAACATCTATGAACATATTCATTTTTTATTGCTAAGCAACATAATGCTTAAAGATTCTCTGAATGAGTGCTAGATTCCATCCTATCTATGGATTGCCTGGCATGCCTCTCTTGTTCTTTTCTTGGCCTGCATCTCTACCACATTTCATGCAATTGGATTAAAAAAAAACCTGACAAAACAGTGGTTGGGAAAGAATTGCCTCCAAATGGAACACTGCTTTCATAGCAGGACCTTTCATTCACGAACTCCTTCCCATTTCTTTGGGGAGCTGGGAAATACTCTAGACTCTAGAGCCTTGTAGGAGGTGGAGTAGCACATCTGTACTGATAAGGGATGAAAAATCAGTCTGAGGTCCATTTTGATTTCTTGCAGCTGAGCCCAGAATTCAGAATCAAATCAAACAGCAGAATTAGTAATTAAAGTGCAAATTAAGTACTGTACATTTAACCAATTTTGTTATACTGCAATGATGCATTCTTAGAGGATCACCTTTCGTACCATGAAACAACATGCGTTCATTGTGATGGTTATGGTTTTCTTCCGAGACTTCTTTCTGACGATGACAAAATCTCTCCCGTAGCTTTTTATTCACAACCTTTTGAATCTATGGGAGAATGAAAAACAAAACAAAACATTAAGACCATACAAAAGCCTGAGTCAGTATGACTCTATAAGCTGCATCATTTTAAAAATAGTTTCTGTGGTCGTAAAAAACTTAGTAATGACCAAAATAATTAAAGGCTAATTTAATTTGCTGCTTCTTTTTTCACAGCTTTGTCTTCTGTTAGTAAGGCTCAGAAATGTATCACAAACGCAAGTTAATACATCTCAGGAAATCACAAGTAGCTCAATTTTTCTCTGAACTATGAAATGGATATGATTTAACTATTTAAGATTCATACTTACCACAGAACTTCATATCACTCCAATTTCTTTTGGTTTTTTTTTTTGGTTTTATTGGGATTTATATGCCGCCCTTTTCCCTGAGGGGACTCAGGGCGGCTTACAACCACAGGGGAGGGGAAGTGCAAGGTCAAAACAAAACAATTGGTGAACAAAAGAAAATTAATAAAACACAACTTTCATTCAGCAATCAAACACTCGGGCGGGTGATTGGAAACCTATTCCCAGGCCTGCTGGGAGAGCCAGATCTTGAGGGCTGCGCGGAAGGTCTGGATCGTGGTGAGGGTGCGGATCTCCATGGGGAGCTCGTTCCATAGGGTCGGGGCAGCAACAGAGAAGGCTCTCCTCCGTGTGGTCGCCAGTCGGCATTGACTGGCTGATGGGATTCGGAGGAGGCCTAGTCTGTGCGATCTAATTGGTCGGTTTAGGGAGGTAATCGGCAGAAGGCGGTCTCTCAAGTACCCAGATCCACTACCATGGAGTGCTTTAAAGGTGGTCATTAGTATCCTGAAGCGCACCCGGAGACCAACAGGTAGCCAGTGCAGCTCGCGGAGGACAGGTGTAACGTGGGCGAACCGAGGTGCGCCCACTATCACTCGCGCGGCTGCGTTTTGGACTAGCTGTAGTCGCCGGATGCACTTCAGGGGCAACCCCATGTAGAGCCCATTGCAGTATTCCAGTCTAGAGATCACGAGGGCTCGAGTGACTGTTGTGAGGGCCCCCCGATCTAGGTAGGGCCGCAACTGGCGGACCAGGCGAACCTGGGCAAATGCCCCCCTGGTCACAGCTGACAGCTGGTGGTCAAAAGTCAGCTGTGGATCCAGGAGGACTCCTAAGTTGCGGACCCTATCTGAGGGGTATAAAATTTGACCCCCCAGCCTAAGCGTTGGTGTATTAGCCAAATTATTGGGGGGGAAACACAACAGCCACTCGGTTTTATCCGGGTTGAGCACCAGTTTGTTAGCACTCATCCAGTTCTTAACGGCCTCCAGACCCTGGTTCATCACGTCCACCGCTTCATTGAGTTGGCACGGGGCGGACAGATACAATTGCGTATCGTCCGCGTATTGGTGGTATTTTATCCCGTGCCTCCGAATGATCTCGCCCAGCGGTTTCATGTATATGTTAAATAGTAGGGGGGATAAGACCGAACCCTGGGGTACCCCACATGTTAGGGGCCTCAGGGACGATCTCTGCCCCCCGACTAACACCGACTGCGACCTGTCCGAGAGGTAGGAGGAGAACCACCGCAGAACAGTGCCTCCCACTCCCACCTCCCGCAGTCGTCGCAGAAGGATACCATGGTCGATGGTATCGAAAGCCGCTGAGAGGTCAAGGAGAACCAGGATGGACGCATAGCCTCCATCTCTGGCCCTCCAGAGATCATCGGTCAATGCGACCAAAGCGGTTTCTGTGCTGTAACCAGGTCTGAAGCCAGACTGGAAGGGGTCAAGATAGCTAGCTTCCTCCAAGGCCCGTCGAAGCTGAAAGGCCACCACCTTCTCAACAACCTTCCCGATAAAGGGAAGGTTGGAGACAGGACGAAAGTTGTTTAAGATGGCTGGATCTAACGATGGTTTCTTTAGGAGGGGTCTCACCACCGCCGTTTTGAGTACGGCGGGGAAGTGCCCCTCCCGAAGGGAGGCGGTGACAACCGCCTGGATCCAGCCATGTGTCACCTCCCTGCTGTTAGCCACCAGCCAGGAGGGACACGGGTCCAGAATACAAGTGGAGGCACTTACAGCTCGGATGGCCTTGTCCACATCCCCAGAGGCAACTTCCTGGAACTCAACCCAGAGTTGATGTGGCAGATGATCCTCCTGTGTCTCAGCTGGATCTACTGCGGTGGAGTCCAAGTCCGATCGAAACCGAGCTACTTTGTCCGCCAAGAATTGAGCATAATCCTCAGCCCTACCCTGCAAGGGGTCTCCCGCATCCCTCCTATTAAGGAGGGAGCGGGTTATCCTGAACAGGGCGGCTGGGCGTGACTCGGCGGACGCAACCAAGGAAGAAATATATGATCTTTTTGCAGTTCTTAATGCTCGAACATAGTCCTTGGTGCAGGTGGTTAAGAGTGCTCGGTTTGCCTCGGACTTATCGGACCTCCACTGGTGCTCTAGGCATCTCCTCCGGCGTTTCTTCTCCCGGAGTTCCTCGGTGAACCAGGGAACTCTCCGGGATCCACCGACCCGGAGGGGCCGTAGTGGCGCAATCCGGTCGAGAGACTCCGACGCTGCCGAGTACCAGGCGGCAGCCAGAGTCTCCGCCGAACTGTGGGCGAGGGTATCAGGAATAACCCCAAGCTCCGTCTGGAACCTCTGAGGGTCCATAAGTCGCCTGGGGCGGAACCACCTGGTCGGTTCCTCCTCCCTACGGTGGGGGTTTGGCCTCCGGAAGTCAAGCCTCAGTAGGCAATGGTCTGACCACGACAGGGGTATGATCTCATTACCCCTCAGACCAAGATCACACATCCACTGCTCCGAGAGAAATACGAGGTCGAGCATGTGACCCGCTGCATGGGTTGGGCCCCGAATTACCTGGGTCAAGCCCATGGCTGTCATGGAAGCCATGAACTCCTGCGCCCCGTCAGAGCGTTCACCGAGCGATGGCAAGTTGAAATCCCCCAGAACAATAAGTCTGGGGAATTCAACTGCCAGCTCGGCTACTGACTCGAGGAGCGAGGGGAGGGATGCTGCAACGCAGTTGGGAGGCAGGTACGTTAGCAGCAAACCCACTTGACCCTTGAGGTCCAACTTTATCAGCAGAGACTCACACCCGACAAGCTCCGGAGCAGGGACCCTACGAGGTAACAGAGAGTCCCGGATTACAATAGCCACACCGCCACCCCTTCCCTGGGCTCTCGGCTGATGAAGCACCTGAAATCCCTCTGGGCACATCTCTACGAGGGGGACTCCTCCTTCTGTGCCCAGCCAGGTTTCAGTAATACATGCCAGGTCTGCCCTCTCGTCAACAATTAAGTCCCGGACGAGGGGAGCTTTGTGAACAACAGACCTGGCATTTAGCGACAACAGCCTGAGCCCAGGGTCCTGACTACTCGCGCCATCTGGTCTTGGAGTGGGACTCCTAGGGCCGGAAGGAGGGATCTCTGTAATGTAGCGAACCCTCCTTCCCCGGTAATGGCCAGCCCTAAGGTCCCCGCCATATCTGCCTCTCCCTGTCACGACCGCTATGCTCCGACCCACTCCCATGTCCATGGTCCCCCCAACCACCCCGGTTCCTCCCGCCATCCCCAGCAGGTCCTCCGAGTCAGACATTCTCATTTATCCACTCTAACAAATCCCACGTAAAATTTAAAACATATAAAATACAAAGGTAACAATTACTAAAAGTGGGCCATTCATTCAATTCCAAACAACTCCCATACACTCAACATTCTATTTAAAATTGCGCAATTATAATATATAATAATAATAATATGGAAACAGTGGAGGAAGCGATGGTCTGCTCCTCTCCCTTCTTATGTCCTGGGGAGATGTCCTTAGCCACCACGTCAAAAGTACGTAGTATGTAAGGTGGCTGTAGACAAACAAAGTTGAGTATAGAGCTCCAGAGTTCGTAAATGGCTCCCATATAGTCTTGTCCCACTGGTGGAGGTTAGCGGGCTGTATATTCGAAAGTCTCTTTCCCAAGGATATATAAGGCCCCCAATATAGGGGACCAGAGTTCGAGGCTGACTTGCACCGCTCTTGCAAATGGAGGAAAAAATGCTGGTATTTTCGGGGCTCAATCCTTGTCCCTGTAGCCGCCATCCTCTATCGCTCCCTGCCAGTTGGCCACAATCCTACTCCTCCTAGTGGTTAAGTGAGCAGGGAGCAAGGTCCGGAGGGGGCTACAATGATGGTAAATAGTAAAGCCGCAGATGACAAATAATAAAATAGGTAACCAATAGTAAAGTGAGCAGAGATAGATCCGAGGGGGGGGGGGGCGTCTGGGGCAGTAGCAAGCACAGCCCTTCAATCTGTGGATTCAATGCAGCCTCCAACGGCTTCCGACAGCCCCCTTCTTTAAAATAAGCTAAATCAAAAATTAGTCCCTCTCAGCTCACTAGTCACCAAGACTCACAGACGTACAGTCACAGTCACAGCCACTCAGCTCCAATGAAGTCAGTAGGCTGGCTGAAAAGGAAGATGTAGAAATGTAACGCTGTGAGTCAGCTGTTTGGGGCCGCCATTTCCTCCATGCTTTCCTCCACAATGTTTTTCTTTTCAGCTTCAGCAGCTGCTATTCCGCTGCTCTGGGATGGCTAATAGGACCAGGGGCCAGTAAGTAGTTGGCCAAGGGGCTCACCAGCAGCACCAGGGGCTTCCAAAAGATGGTAGAGTGGTGGGGGGGGGCTCCGGACGCCCGCGCGCCGCTCTCACCGCCGCGCGCCGCCGTCGCCGCCTTCCTCGCACAGCTGGGTGGCCCAGGACCAGGGGCCGGTAGGTAATTGGCCAGGGGGCTCACCAGCAGCACCAGGGGCTTCCAAAAGGTGGTAAAGTGGTGGGGGGGGGCTCCGGACGCCCGCGCGCCGCTCTCACCGCCGCGCGCCGCCGTCGCCACCTTCCTCACACAGCTGGGTGGCCCGGGCTGCCGCTATAACAGGATACGAGCCTCCGATTTTTCAGCGGGTCCTGTGGGTTCCGAAGCTCTTAGGCTCTCCCAGGAGCTGTTTCCGACAATTTTTGCGGTCCGTTTGGAGGCTTCCCGGAGCTTTTTTCGCCAGATTGATATGGAGCGAAAAACCCGGTCGCCATTCCAAACCCGCGCATGCGCAAAAACCTTTCTTTTATCCTTTTAAAACTGTATTTTATGCACTATATCTTTACTGTATTCTAATTAAATGTAATATATATTGTTTATCCTTCCCTATAAAGTTCAAATTAGCAGATTATTAACTACATGAATAGAATTGGGATAGACAGAAGAGAATAAACAGAAAATAATATATGCAGCTCAGGGTTGAATGGTGGACTCCTTGGTGCTCTCTGAGTTTGATTGTTTTCTTGCAGATGTTTCATTACCATCTTCAGTGCTAGAAGAGAGAGCAACCCCCACTCCCTTCTAGCATTGAAGATATTAATTAATCTGGTAACAAAATGTCTGCAAGTAAATAACAAACTCAAGAGCACTACGAACTCTACAATTTAGATAAAATTAAGTTGCTCACTTACTCATTGGGAGTAAAATATATTTGTTGCTGAGTAAAACTGCACATAATTTTTGCCATCTCAAAAGAATAGAGCAGAATTTTTTGTAAGTAGGGGAATGGAACATTACTGTACTCTTTGAAGACAACAGAATCCAATGCAAAATGCACTCCTATTCTATCTCTATGGAACCACAAGAAATAAATAATAGGGGGGAGGAGCCAACATCACGACGATACGGATGTGTGGTCTTGATGCTCCAAGACCACAGCTGATACTTTTGACACTGGGTTGTCCAATCGGACCTAAACCGTCCCAAAGAGACGGTGAACAGGAAGAATACGTCTTGTTGACCTCAGGGACATCGCAAAGTCCCTGATCGTTGCAAGAGAAGTCTTCAACCTGGCGACAAAAAATTTAATCAAGGCTGACGAAGTTGGGGCACCTCCAAAACGAAAGAATATGGAAAGAGAAAGTGTTTCCAGCTGGTGAGGAACTTTTACTGTTTTAAAAAGAGACTGCCTATAAAAAACTTAAAATTAATTTAAATTGGAGAACAGAAGAATCAAGCAGCGGAATTAAATTTGGAATGGTTTGGGACAGTGGTTATCTTACTTTTTAAATGCTATCTTCATGGATGGAATTTATGCAAGCCTTTTAAAATGAATGGACTAAGTTTTCTTCTTCTATTTTTTCTTTTATTATTCTCTGTAACCTATGGTCTAAATTTTTCCTCTTTCATTACTGTGGGTGTTTTTCTAACCCATTTAAAAATTGGACTCTTTTTTCTAACTTAAAATACAAAAAAGATACAAAGGAAATAAGGAAATTTGCAACAATAACACTGCTACTCGGAGGCTGGAAGATTTGTGTATTGGAGTTTGTGTATTGGAAATGGAACACTTTTTTTCCCTTTACTGATTGTTTTGGCATGACACTACAAGGTCTCACTGCTTGGTTATAGAGAGTGATAAGAAGGGAAGCATACAGATGTCCCTTTGAAGTATATCTTTAACCAAAAAAAAGTGAAAACAAAACGTTTCCATGAATCTATGTTTAATTTTATTAACCTTGCAAGCTGGAGCAGCTGTATTTGTTAGCTGGAGAGAATGGCACAAGTTCAAAAGCCAACAGAAATCTTAAGCTTGCAAAAGATATTTTCAGAAATACAGAAATTATCAAATACATATGAGAGGATAGAGAAGAAGCTGGAAGACTTAGAGCATATAACAGCAAAATATGATGAAGTAGTTGAGGATGTTTATCAAATGCAAAATGTGGTGGTTAAAACTCAAAAAATCGAAGTGGAAAATGAATATAAAGAGATTAAATTTGCTGATATTTATGGTGATTGGTTTGTCTCTGAAAATGGAAAGAGTGGAATACTGAAAGAGGAATTAAATGGAGGGGAAATTTATCCTAGAGGGCAAGATACAGAAGAAGAAAAAACCAAAGAATCTATGGATTTAAAGAGAGAAAAATTATTAGCAATAACATTGATAACACTACTGACAATCAAAGAAAAGCTGACTAAGGAAATAGACGAAGGGCATCAAGATTACATGAGAGATCTTATAAGCAAGGAGTTGCTAAGAGGAGTCCATACAAAGTTGATCAAGGAGATGATTAGAGGACTGGCACCACAAATGGCAGAAGATTTGAGACTGTTTTGCTATTGGAAAGATACAGGTTGATAGATGGAAGAGTATAATTTAAAACTAGTTAAACTTAGTGAAATTTATTGACAATAGATATAGTTTAAATAAATAATTGATAATGTTACTAATGTATACAATCTATAGTGTTATGATGAGTATAATTGGATATGAATATTGAATGGTACCCATGTAAGGAAGATTAGAAATCCCTTTGGATTATACATAAAGGTTAATAATAATAAAAAGAACCAAGTTAGATACAGTTAAAGTTTTGATTATTAGGGGGAAAATGTTATGATATAGTCAAATAAAGGAGGGATAAGAATAACAACATATATATAGATATGGGTATAACATATGGAGACTGGGTGTAAATTTTAAAGTGATTTGGAAAGGAGGATTAGAAAACTTTATTATTAAATATTACGGATGTTTAGCTAGAACAGGACATAAGGATTTAGTGTTAGTGGAGGATTTTAGAAATAGTAATTGAAAGGCCAGTATATGGTTATACATTAAATTTTGGTATATTTTATGATGAAGGACATTTAAATAATTATAGTCAAATGAAAATGGAGATATGATGGTGACATGTATAAATATTTGAGTTAAAATGCTTGAGTTAATATGAATTATGTTTGTTGACTGTGGAAGAGATGCACGAAAGTCTTTTTGTAACCAACTGATATACTTTCTACACCATGTAAAGAAGGATGTTGTGTTTGTTTTAAATTAAAAATAAAAAAAATAATTATTAAAAAAAAATGAGGGAGAACCTGAACTAGAAATTTGATAGCCTGGCAGTTACGTAAAGAAATCCCCATACACATATCCTTTTTAAATTCTGATCAGTTAAAGAAGACAATATAAAATGTAATAAAAATTATATATTACATGTGTACATAATGTACATATGTATATTATATTTACTGTAAAAATTAGTAATTTAAGTCTTAATATTTTAAAGCCACCAGGGAGCTGAAATGTGCAGACTTCCAAGCGGTGGTAGATTTTAGTATAAACAAAGCTGCTGTCCTCCAAGAGTGAACTTAACTTGGTCCTTTGCAAGGGCTGGTGCAGTTGTTTCAAAAGCTGCCTCCAGCCTCTTTAATTGGCTGCCCGGCTCCACAGAAGTATGATCTGTGCATGCACATGCAGCCATGTAAGAACAGCCTTTGCGGCAGCTGTACAAACATGCAAAGGGTGAAGTTGCTTTGGTGCTTCACAGAGACTTGCTTTGCTTGCACTAAGGCACTTGTATTTTTTTATACACATAATTTTTATTAAAGATTTTTTTTACAACGCTAAAAGATAGACACAAAAAATATAAAAGAAAGAAAAAAGAGAAAGAGAAAGGTATTGAAAACAACTGGGAGCAAAGAAAAAGAGAAAGGAGAAAGAATAAAGTGATTTCTAATTTTATTTATAGCAGTAAGATATACTTTGACATCATTTCCCCTCTTCAAAATTACATAACGTAGCTTCCTTTCTCCCCATACAGCCCTTTTACATTGGTAAATCCACAATTCACCAGTTCATTTTTATTCATTTTCAGCAAAAAATGCCATTACTAATGTACTTTGTTAAGCATCTTTTTTAAATGCTTTGCCCACCCTAGATGACAGTCAAAAGAACTTCAAAATCAAGAAACTGAACACAGTACCATCGCTACTTCCTTCTGCTGGGATCAACTGATTTGATGTTTCCATCAATAATTTTTGAGCTAGGCATATAAAGCCTTTGAAACTTACCCTAATGACATTATATCTGTTGAAGATCCCCCCAGCATTACCACCATCTCTATGTTCTCTGATGGTGCTCTGCATCTGTTAAACAATCAAATGGTAGAGTCAATAAATGTAAAATCTTATTTAGTTGGTTAAGTCTAGGTGCATGCTACCAATATTCAATTCAGTTTACTGAGGTCATGGACAAGTATAGATGGGCTGCCAATAAATTAACTAGTGGAGAGGAAAAGTGGGAGGGGGTAGAGAGAACAGTCTTCACTTGGTGGTGATCTGGAAAAACAAAGGCATCCTGTTTGTCTTGCTTTCTCTTTCCTGCTGTGTATCTGGAACCAAGTCAGTCAAGAGAGATAAGAGTGATTAATGCTGCTAGTGCATCAGCCCAACCTCTCTAGGGTATTCCTCAAATGGTCACAACCCCTTGGGATCTAACAGAGGCTGTTGTGGGAGCTGCCTTAGGCTCTTTCATCCCTGCAAATCCTTCCCATATGCTTTCTACTTCACCTTGCCAAAACTATTCATGGTTCCAATGTTTATTTTTTATCAAACTATATATATATATATATATTTTGCAAGAGGCTGCTTTGCAAGCTCCAATTCAGCACACCTCTGTATAAATCCATGCATGTTTCTTGATTACAATAAGAAACTATTTCTGTTACATTTCTTCACCTCCACATTTAGCTTATGTCCTAATATTCCTTGAAAGTCTCCCGTCCAAGGACCAGCCAGCCTGGGCTGACTTCGCTTAGCTTACAAGTACAGAGGACATCAGCTGGGTGCTGCCACCTTCTGACTCATAAAGAAAGAGACTCTTTCAAACTTTGGGTTGTATGAGATTAGTCAGCAATAGCAATACTTCATTCCTGACTTATTTCTACACCTGGTCAACTGGCAAGACTATCTGTACATAATTTATTATCAGCATATAAAGATTTTAGGGAAAAAGCAAATCATACAAGATAAAGTCCTTCTAAATAGAACTATCACTGGGTAAGTGGGTTTGAGATGTTAAAGAAAAATGTTTAAACTTTTCCCCCTCTGCTACTTCTGAAATTTCCAGTTTTCCCATCTGTTTTCAGTAGACATTTAATGATATCTATTGTATTAAATCCTAAATGCAAACTATCCTTAATAAGCGTTTCTTTTTAAGTACAGGAAGTAGAAAGAGACATGTAAGATCTCTTCAGAACTGAGGGAAAGTAATACTTCCATAAAATTCTAAACTTTTCATGCTGCAAAGCCTTTTTAGGCAGAGGAACTGAAATAAATCATGATGCTGCATTCGTTCTAGCAATATGCAAAGAATACATATAAGCAAAAATATATTCCTATGTGAAAAAATAATGTTTTTCTAGTATGAAAGTGACTCAAAGATGTAATTAACTTCCACCCTTAGATTTCCACTCTTTGTGTATCTTGGACTATGCTACCAATAGGAGAAAATGCCTGCAGCTCAGTAGTCAACTGATGAGTCCTTGGTGCTCTTCTGACCTTGGTTATTTGCCTGCAGACATTTAGTTACCCAACTAGATCTCCAATGCTAGAAGTGAGTGGGTTTTATAGGAGTGTTCTAGACTGGCAGTAGCTGGTGGGATAGAGAAAAGTTCCCAATCCCCATATGTCATCTGTCCTCTTGATTTTTGTTTTTTATTTAATCTTTCTAATTTTAAGTGTTTTGTACTACTCCCCCCCCTTTAAAAAAAATCCTATAAACCACCCAGAGTTGCTGTAACACCAAGGTGTTACAAATCTAAATCTAGTATATAAATAAAGTAGCTTGTCCTGTCAACGTTGGTGAGGTATTGCTTTCTCCTTGGTAGTTGCTTGGTTATGCTGCTGTTTCCTGCTTGACTGTTTGTCTAGTGTTAATCCCTGTTTATCAGGATGTTGATTGCTGGTAAGATGTTCTGCTTTTGTTTCCTTTTTATCTTTTTCTCTCTCTACTGAATGGTATGTAAATGTGGTTTACCTCTATGTGCCTTTCGAAGGCTGATTTCTCTGAATGTCAAGCATCCAGGAATTCCTTAGCATTTTTTGGATTTAACTTGCTTTAGAAAGCTCTGAAACAAGCTTAAGCATATACATGTTTTGTGAAATTAAGGAGTTTTCATGTCTCCTGCAAGGTAGATTGCATATGTATAAATTCTACTATGTTATCTAGAATTTCTTGACTATCTGGGTGCTGCATAGTACAGAAATGTTTGTAAACAAAGAAACAATTTTGTTATATTCAAAGCTTTTTTAAAATTTATTTTTTTACCTCCTCTTCTACAGATTGGTATTCTTTATCATCAGGAGCAAGATCTATAAGAATTGTCCCTTGGCTGACACAGTGAAAAGTCAGATAAGGATTGGTGCCTGAAAAGGAAAATATGTTAAACTTGTATGCACATAGATTCACCAAGAAGAACCAACTATAAAAGTAGGACTGATGGAATACTGTCCACAGCCATCCTTTAAAAATTGCTGGATTTTAAAAAGTAAGTCAAATTAGTAATTTTCTAAGATTTGCAATCTCTCTGTCCATAGAGATTAGACAAGAACTAAGATTTTGGAGTACCCAGAAAATGTACTCTCTCATTATAATTGATTATAAGTCTCAAAAAAACAACAACAGGATGACAATTCCTTAAACTTGAAAGACTAAATCAATGTTCCTGAATCTGGATAGTGAGAAGAGCTATATTATATCGGAGAAGCTGATCACATGTGGAACCATCACACAACTGGGAATATTAAATATGGGATAGCATAAAATGGACAATGATTCAGAGTATGCAAAAAAGAGTTCTCATTTCATTTTATTTATCAAATATTTTTATCAAATATAAAGGAGACTTTACTTCTTAGCTGAATCTCAAATTGATTTTTAGTAGATTAACAACACTTACCCTGTTGCCCACCTAGAAGCCTCTCTACACCTTTTATTAACTTATGACGATGCCCATAGGCATTGATGCCAATTTCTTTCAGCTCCTCATGGCCCATATCTGCTAGTACATCCAAGGTAATCTGAACAGCACAGACAGAAGGAAAGAGTAGCATTTTTCATTAGTCACCTTGAACCTAGGAAAGACAGCATCAATATATTTTAAGTAGGGATGGGAAAGGCAATCTAAGAAGATTAAGGGCCCAGCTGGCTGGTCAGATAAATTGTACTGGGAGCAGCTGAAGACAGGAGAAGAATAACTGGTAGCAAGCACCAAGCATTTCTCTCTCTCTTCAACTTCCAGTGCAATTTGAGTTTCATGTCCCCAGCATAGAGAATAATTACAGAGAGCAGAAATGGGGACATAATTATTCATGTTTGCTTTGGGTTTAAAAACTGTAATTTGAACTTCCCTTGCTGAAACATAGATGGAAAAATGCTAAGTAATTAACAAAAGCACCAAGATGTATTCCTTTTTGTTTTTAAGATAGAACTTAGGCAAATTATTTGTACATTAATTGAAATGAAAAGAAACAAAGCAGACCTAATGCAATACAAGATGTTGATACCTGAATTTTTTAAAGAAGGCAATAGGGCTGAAAAAGAAATAAACAGATTGAACTGCTTTGCTCAGCTTAAGTAAAACTGAATTTAACCAAATAGCTGATTCCAGATAACTTCTCAGTAGCTCATTTTAACTTTGTCTCTACAAAAGCAGGTTCACACCATATTATCATCTGCTTTATTTGAAAGTCAATTTACCATAAAGTATGTCATTGATTTAGAAACAAAAAACCAAATATCTCTCACAGAAAACTTAAGCTATGAGTTTCTTTGATGCTAGCCATTATATCTTTCAATTTCATGCACATTATTGAACTGAAATAGAAGAATAAATGCAACACTAGCTTAGGACCATTTTTACCTGTTCTGTTTCAAATATATCCCGGAGATGCTCCAGACCCAAGCTTTTCAAGAACTGGCTGATATTCATGTCAAGACCAACAACTACAATAAAAATATCCTTCATGTTAGTCATCAAAACAAACTACCCATCAAGCTTCCATTTAAATCCTTAGTCCTTTAACTGTAATGTTTTCAATCTGAAATACTTCCTCTTACTGCATCTTCTACAAGAAAACAAATCTTTACTAGAAAAATATATAAAGAATAAACAAGAGACATGTATGGCATTTTTTATGGGAGATAGTGTGAATTTTCATTATTAATAAAATCTCTTTTGGTGAGCATTAAGGGTTACATGTGGCAGATAAAGCTACCATCTGCACAATCCATTTTCTCTGCTCTATCCACCTACTCATTCTTGAATGTTATATAACTTAATGAGTAACTTACCAATGCTGGTTGATAGCACAACAAACACCAAAAGATATTTCTCCCTCCAAACATCCATCATCCTACAGTTTTTACAATTTTGATTACAGTTTTATATATGTCTTATATCAATCAAGCTTATTCAAAGGTGAAATATGTTCACTAATTTAAAGTCCCAAATTTAAAAAGACAAAGTCCAGAAAAATAGTTATTCCAAAGGAAAAATCTGTTTTATCTATTTCTTCAAATATTAAGGTTTTTCCCCCCGACAAAGCTTTAGAAATCATGATCTAAATAAGGACCTTTAGACTTATTTCCTCAAAAACATGATTTCCCATTATGCATATTCTTCCTGTGTTAGATTTTGTTTTACAAAGCCTTAGACGTCATGATCTAAACAGATTTATTTCCACAAAATTAGGATTAAAGATGATTTCCCATCTTTATGCACATTTAGGGCTGCGACTTTAACGATTTCCTATAATCAGGAAGAGTACCTTCTCCTTCTTTCCTCTCTGTTCCTGTTGCTCCATCTCCCGCATTAGATGGGCCCGCCACTGCAATTTCAGCCAGAGGTCCTGCAAGGTTATCTATACTGCTGGCAGCAGACAAACAAGATGGAGTGGATGCTGGCGAAATGATAGAGGCACTAACAACAGTGGCCTGAGGTTTAAAGCATGTTGGCAAGGCTTCAGGAGGCATTGCATCAATAAGCAGGGCTCTGATATCATCCGCCTGGAAATAAAATGGTGTTTTAAAAAATAAAACCCAAACCAATCATTTTTAAAGGAATAGTTTAAACAAGGTAACTATCTCTATACTCAAAAGCAAACATTCAAAGACTATCTGAATATTTGCAAATATTCAAGTTATCAATCTTTGGAACAATTTTTTTGGAAGTAGTAACAGAGTTTAAAGGATGTTTATTTTCCACAACACTTTGAAATGTTACAAAATAGTTTACCCTCAAACTCATGTATGTACCGTATTTTCACGACCAAAAGCCGCACCGGATTAAAAGCCGCAGTATCAATTAACGTTATTTTTTTTAACTTTTTCCACATATAAAGCGCACCGGGTTATAAGCCGCACATTTCCCGACGCTTCTGGACATCGCGAGGAGCGGCACGAGGGTTCTTGGCGCTCCGGGGGGCGCCGAGGGCGGCTGGGAGGGGCGCGCGGCTTGGTTTCTCCCCCCTGGACGTCGCAGCGGCGGCCCCGGGCTCACCGATCTCTGTGTTTTTCGCATCGGGGCATGCTCTTGCAGCGCGCCCCGATGCGAAAGGCACTGGGATCGGTGAGCCCGGGGCCGCCGCTGCGACGTCCAGGGAGGAGAAACCAAGCCGCGCGCCCCTCCCAGCTGCTTTCGGTGCTTCCTGGAGCGCCGGGAGCCACAGATGTCCAGAAGCGGCTTTTGGGGCTGGTGGGGATTGGATTTCCGGCTCGGTGGCCCCTGTCGCTTCTGGACGTCTGTTGTGGTTGTGGGGAGCCGAGGAGAGTGTGGAGGGGAGCGCGCGACGGTTCTTGGCGCTCCGGGAGGCGGGAGAGGCGCGCGGTTTGATTTCTCCTCCCTGGACGTCGCCCGATCTCTGTGTTTTTCGCATCGGGGCGTGCTGCAAGAGCATGCCCCGATGCGAAGGGCGCGGGGATCGGTGCGCTTGGGGCTGCTGCTGCGGCGTCCAGGGAGGAGAGGCCGGGCCGCGCGCCTCTCCCGCTTCCCGGAGCGCCGGGGGCCGTCGCGCGCTCTTCTCCGCGCTCTCCTCGGCTCCTCACAGCTGCGGTGGACGTCCAGAGGCGACAGGGGCTGTCGAGCTGGGGGTCCGGTCCCCATTGGCCCCAGGGGCCGCTTCTGGACATCTATTGCAGTCGCGAGGAGCAAAGCAGCTGGGAGATCTTTTTCCACATATAAAGCGCACCGGGTTATAAGCCGCACTGCCGATTTTGGATCAAAATTTAGGATTTTTAGTGCGGCTTATGGTCGTGAAAATACGGTACTCATAAATTTTGTAGGTGTTCACAAATGCGAAGCATTTAAAAAAGCACTTTGTTTTGGAAGTTACAGATAAAGTTCAAGAATAAAAAATGAAAGGGATAAAACATTTTAATAATAATTGCAACCACATTGCACACTATAAGTTGTCTGAATGAAGCAATGGATTGAAAAATCAGGCATTCAATCTGCAGAAAACCAAAAGTATTTTCATATCATGCCTTACCAAACATCCAATATATATTGTACCAATGTGGTATAATAAATTGTGTGGTGTTCTAGAGCACACTGTACAAACAACTTTAGCTCCTCAAAATGTTTAAAGAAACAGATTCAGGTCAAATCCATTTCCGTACCTTTATTGAGATATTTCACTATATAAATGTGGTCAATGAAGGAAATAAATGACTATTGCTGTAGTCAGCTGATCTAAATACTGAAATAAGAGTCTTTTTTTTTAAAAACCAACTTACTGTGGCAAGATCCAAAGGGGTTTGGCCTTCTTGGTTCTTCATTGTTGGATCTGCTCCATGAGCTAGAAGTAGAGCGCAGAGTTGTGTCCTTCCTTTTTGTGCTGCTTCATGCAATGGCGTGAATGCCCATTTATCTGTAGCATTTACACAGGTATTATACTTAATCAATAGAGCAGCTATATCCACATGCTGAGAAAAAAATGGGGAAAAATAGGAAAAAATCCCAATTTAAAAGGAGAAAAGCAAACATTGTTAAATGATTTGCTGCACACTTAAAGCTATGACAGCTGGATGTATGCAGCATTGTAAATATAATAATTGATATAATTAGATAGTTCTATACAGAGATCTATGAGTAACAAGCACACTAGTTAGCCAATATGTAAAATATACATCTTTCAGTTCTTCAACGATCTAAACTTCCTTAGTATGGGAGTTGCATTTTATCATTTTTCTATGCAAAAATTGAAAAACATAACACCAATTACAACTAAAACAGAAAATAGAAGAGAGAAGTTTTGATTCTTACGTCATTTAATCTAG
Organism: Thamnophis sirtalis; assembly: GCF_051295495.1. Taxonomy (NCBI): domain Eukaryota; kingdom Metazoa; phylum Chordata; class Lepidosauria; order Squamata; family Natricidae; genus Thamnophis; species Thamnophis sirtalis. The sequence goes on along the minus strand of NW_028261385.1, from coordinate 104,100,972 downwards.
TCTTAGTTTTCACCTTCATAATAGAGAAATATTTACCAAGAGATAACATGATATTCACAATACTATTTAAAACAATTATGTGTTTGTTTTTTGCCAAGTAGCAAGACAGAGCTTATACTGTGGGGTCCTTGGTGCTCTCTGAACTTGGTTGTTTTCTTGCAGTAGCTTCATTATCCAATGAAGTAAAATCATCAGTGCTAGAAGGGAATGGAGTTTGCTCTGTTTATATACAACTGGTCTGTCCTGTAACCTAGATGGGTAATGAAATGTCTGCAAGAAAACAACCAAGCTCAGAGAACAGCAAAGACTTCAATTCAACCCCAAGTTACAAATATTCTCATCAATTGGTACAAATCTTACAATTCCCCTTGTACATATTTCAGCAACATTTTGTAGACTGAAATAAAATTAATTTTATGCTGTTATTCCCTTTTGGTTGCTCTGGTTTCTTCTACTTGTTTTATTCTTGTTCGTGTAATACAAGCTGGATGTCTTGACTACATTGAGATTATTAATTAATGCTTACCCCGTAGGATGCCGCATTATGTAGTGGAATTAATCCTCCCTTGTCTTGAGCGTTAACATCAGCACCGTGTTCTAAAAGATACTCAGCAACTTCCAAATTATTATAGCCAGCTATGTGTAAAAAGAAACACAGCATGAATGAAAACTCGGCAATGAAGGAATCATAGACCAAATACAGTAAGAAATTTTAAAAATTTCTTAAATCTGTTCCAAGGAGGATTTCCTATGAATAAATTAACCCAATCGCTCTCTTACCAGCAAGATGTAATGGGGTGGAGTTTCGGCCCTGGGTATCCCGACAATTGATGTTTTCCGGAGAGCATAATTTCTGAACTCGTGCCAGGCAGCCCTTTTTAGCAGCATCCAGCAGGGCAGCGTCACCTCGCAGCAGGTCCTGGATATCAGTATCTCCCTCTTTCACCAAATCCAGAGGGGTGTTGCCATCTCTGTTCTTTTTGGTAGGATCTGCTCCATGCTGCAAACAACATGTCTACTGCTTTACAGTTGAAAACTTTATCCTCCATGCCCCCAAACGTAGTACCCATGCCATTTATGTTTTAGGGTCATATAGGACTATCAAGGTGCTTTAAAAACAATATAAGCAAATAAGACACTTGTTTTAAGAATGTATTTTTCCAATTTAAAAGGTATAAACAAATACTATGCTATAACTAATATCTAACTTTAAGCAGTTTCCATTTCACACTCTTCTGATTCATTCTCCAAAGGGCAGTAATATGCTGAGGATCGGATCTTTATTTGAAAATGTGCCCCATAATGCATTACCTCTGCAGGCAATTTACAGGTAGTCCTCAACTTAAAATCTTTTGATGACCGTTCAAAATTACAATGACACTGACAAGTGACTTACAACCATTCCTCATGCTTAAGACCATCACAGCATCCCCACAGTCATGATCAAAATTCAGGGGCTTGGCAGCAGGCATATATTTACAATGTTTGCAGTGTTGCAGAGTCACATGATCGCCATCTGCCACCTTCCCAATCAGCTTCCGACAGCCAATGGGGGAAGCCAGGTTTGCTTAATGACTGCATGGTTCACTTAACAACTTAATTATTAAATTATTATTTAATATTATTTTATAAGATTAATATTATTATTTAATTCTGATTTGTTTAACCATGGCAAAAAGATAATAAAGCTGGGCATGACTCACTTAACAACCGCTTTGCTTAGCAGCAGAAATTCTGGTCTCAACTGTCATAAGTGGAGGACTACCTGTAATTTCTACAGAACAGAAGAGCTTTAGTCCCATTAATGCAGTGTGTTACATGACGACTCCAGAATTTAAGAATGCTCAAATTATTCCAAATTACTCAGCATTTCTTTGAAGAGCTAGGCATAAACTTCGTATGTGTGTTTGTATATTTGTGTGTGTGTGTGTGTGTGTGTGTGTGTTGCAGAAGGGTATTTTAGGGTAAGGAAAACAAAGGCATGATTTTTTTTACTTCGATACCAATCAAAGGCTATTGTTTTGATCGCCTTTGGTGGCCACAGGAACTATTTAGTCCACTACTCCAAAGCAGGCCGCAAGACTGAGATATAAAGTCCAAGGAAGAGAAGGTTTGTAGTCTCCAGCCTCGACTCTCCAGCCTCAGCATCACCACACGGTCAATTATTTTTAAAGCCTTTCTTAGGATTGCCGCTAGGTGGCGATTTGGTTGTTGACCTAAGTGGCATTCCTCCTCTGAGAAATGCTTTTGCGTAAGAATGTCCAAGGATTTCTAAATAAATATATTTCATGAATATATTTGGTTCTTTTAGAGCCAGGGGATTTAAAGTATAAAATGAAGCTATGTGTATGTGTTCCCGAATATTTATTTTTGGTTGATACTCTAATATCACAGAAGTACTTCCTGATGTCATGACATCAAATTCTGGTAACTCATACTGTATGATGAGAACATTTAACTTTTTTGCATGGTTCTGTATAAGCAGTTGAAAAATATATTTTTAAAAAGGTTTTAAGGAAAATATTTAAAAGTTCTAAGGGTAAATGAAATTACACACAAAATATATTTTTGGCTGTATTTGAATAAATGTTAAAAAATAACAGACCACATTTAATTATCAGGCCCAGAATTCATCAAATTTAACATCCTATCTTAAGAATAATTCTCACAACAGCTTTCTCTAAAAAGGGTTTGTTTTTTTGGCAAATCAAGAAATCCTTCTTAGCCTTTATGACAACCATCAATCCTCTTGTCTTTTGATCTCTAGTCTAAAGTATCATGTGGCAGAAATCTCTTCTAAAACCACCTTTTGAAACATTTTGTGGGGGAAATGAAATGCTAAATTAAATTGTTAGTGGGATAGAGAAATTGACAATAAATCTGGTTGTGTTCATGACAACAGTATTATTGACAGTCTGAGAAATTAGAGCATTTAGAAAAAAGCAATTTTATGGATTTCTGGAGAAGCAATGGCAGACTGAAGCCGGCTTTGCTTCCCTGTCTCTCCAACCTGAAAAATTTACTGGCAGCATTGTATCCTAATTGTTACTAATAGTTTTGTAGCAGATTACAAACCAGCATTGATATGCAGATGATTGAGTAGACTGTTCAGCACACATGCAAACAATTCCTTTGCAGAAATATAGCTATACTGCAATCTAAACTTAGAGTACAATGCCTTCCTTAAAAAACAATAGAACTGTTTATTATTATCCCAAGAAGAGTTCTTTTTCGAAGAAAATTACACAGAATTGCTGCGTATGTTATTATGCGTCATGGTCTGAAGTAAACAAAGACTCTTTGAAAAAAAACAACCCCCAATTTAAAGTACATACTTTGAGGAGGAGTTTGCAGATTTCATATTTTCCCTTTGCTGCTGCTTCATGTAGCGGTGTAAACTTCCATAAATCAGCAACGTTGACAGAGGCCCCATGTCGCACTAATAACTCTGCAACTTCATAGTGTCCATATGAACAAGCGTTATGTAGAGGTACTAATCCACTGATAAGTTAAAAAAAATTAAGAGTATTTATCAAGATCTAAAAGCAAAAAAATATAGTTATCCTTCAAAATAGCTGCCATCTTGCTTTTCTGCTTTACTCAAGTTATTTTAACTGAGGTTATAAACTGTCTACATCCAGGAGCTCACTTTACAGGGAAGACGAATCAACTTTCATAACTGTGAGAAATGTGGCAATAATCTAATGATACTACTGCAAGGATAAAGTTGAAATGAATAAGAATAAATGAATAAGATGGAGGGACAGCAATCTCAGTTTCTGCACACATTAATATTGAGCAAGATTAAAAAGATGTGATTTTAATATACTTTTTTTCTTTTTTGGCTATAAAAAAACACAATGGATGAAGAAGTCTTAAACTGCAACTAAAAGCTCTAGGAAGGAAGGACAGTATATCTGCCAGTTGTCACCTTAATGGGAACAGCATCAATTTTTGCCAGGAAGATATATATATATATATATATCTAGGTCTTATAAAATATTTAAAAAGTATCTAGGGATAGTCCAGGATAAAAGGAAAATTGCACTACAGCACAGATGGTAAATTTTATTATTTATGTTTTATCCCACCTTTATAAATTTTATAAATAATTCAAAGTTATGAAGATACCTAACTTCTTCCTATTTTCCCCGCAACAACAATCCTATGAAGTGAGCTGGGCTGAGAGAGTTTGATTGGTCCAAAATCACCAGCCCAACTTTCATGCCTAAAGTGGGACTAGAATTCACAATCTCTTGGTTTCTAGCCTGTTGCCTTAACTAGGCATAGATACTGGCTGTATCAGATTAGATAACTTGATCTTCTGCTTGGATCTGACCAAGGTTTTAATGAGCAGATATTGCTGGAAGTAGTATACCAAATTGTAATTGATTTGTCTCTGTAGGGAAGAAATAAGCTGGAGCAAGGAGGTTTTCCAAAGATGAGAAAGAGTGCATTCTACCCATACATAAAATAGTAAATTGCATGGTCTCAATTACCCTTTATCCTTTGCATGTACATCTGCTCCATGATGAAGCAAGTATTCAACTACTGAAACTCGATTATAACCTGCAGCGAAGTGCAAGGGGGTTGAATGACGTCCCTCCAGATCTCTACAATTCACATTCTGAGGACTGCAAAGTTGCTGTGTAAAAATGAGAAAGGAAAACATCCATAATAGAATTCACCACAGACATTTCAAATAGTCTTCTACACATCAAGACATTATAGCAAAAATAAGAAAAATCCCTGGACAATATAAAAAATAATTATGGTAAGTGTCTGGGTGCAAGTTATCTTACAATAAAATAACTAAGATTCCATACAGTATTTTCCAGAAATTTTTTAAAAAATCCAACGTGAAGCTAATATAGCACTTTTGAATTTGATACAAAATAGTGCAAAGAAGTGGAAATCCATCAATATGTCATGTTTTATTTTTACTATGAAAAATTAATCATTTGGAGTTTTATAGGAAAGTATTTAAAATCTGTAGTTCCATTAATGAGCTAACAGGAGGGTTTAAAACAATGAATGGACATAAAAAACATGGCTATCTAAACAAATAATATTACAAATTGAATACAAAACTATAATAAAACTGATTTCTGGCATATTTAATCTTCTGGCATATTTTAAGTGCTGCAGCACAGAATCTAGCAACGTTGTATATTGTAGGAAGATTGGTATCTGATAGCAGCAAGGAGGTGTAGAATTGTCCTGAATAGTGAAATAAGGCTAGCTAATATTGTCAGAAAAATGTCCAAATATGGAAGCAGAATATCTTATAAATATATGGGGTACTACAGAAAACTCTTTCTATACAGCTATGGATCTTATTAAAAATAATAATGTGTAATATAATTCTATATTTTATTACATTAAAAAGAACTGCTGCTAAATTTAATTCGCTAAAAATTAATGTTTCATGCTTCTATTTCAGCTTCAATTAAATAGCATTTATTCAAGAGTAGGATATTTTTCAATTAGAAAAATTTTAAACCCAGTATTACTTTTCACAATATTAACTACTACATATATATTTAATGTCAAAGACTGCTTTAGCACAAAATATTATTCTTTCTTTTAAGCTTGATTTTTCTGTTTTCATTAATTATGGTTTATCATTTTATCCCAAAGTGATGGTGCATTGTAGTTAATTTAATTATTTCTACTTAAAAAAACCTAACTTAAAGTAACAGTTAAGCACAATTAAGACTAATCAGGGTATAAGGCAGGAATGCAATACTAATTAGTGTTAATGGAAAAAAAACAAATAAAATTTCTAACAATCTAAAAATTGTAGGACAGAAGCATGTATGATCACTACAGACTATCATTGTAAAAAAAATCATTTCATTTAAAATGGCCTTATATTTATCTTAAATTTCTTATAATCCAACATACCTTTACAGTTTCTAAATCTCCAGCTTTAGATGCTTCCAACAGTCTATAATCTATATCAGAAGTATGTACTGGAGTATTTTCTATTTAAAGATGAAAAAAACAACCAGTAAGTAGCGTGGCTTTATAGGACATATTCCGGTTAGAAACTATTAGTAATGCTCAGGACAGCAGCATATTCTTTCTAGCATTGTGGTTATAACTGAGCTACATATATGAACCTTCACAGATCAAATCTCATCCCATGCATAAATTCATGGACTTAGCATCACACCCAATATTGTAGATCAAAGTAAGTATCATTAAAGGACTTAATAGTGCTAACTTATTAATAGTTAAAACATTTAATTCTCTCTCTCTCGCTCTATGCAACAACCATGTCATTCCTTTTCAGATGAACAACAGCAAGTTAAGAAATGAAGGGCATCACATTTGGAAAAAAAGAAGGAAACTGAATTAAATTTATTTACAACTTCATTGTACTACCTGTAGGAAAATGTGTAAATTGGAGGTTTACACATTGCACTTCCCAATTTTTTATTCATTAGCACCTCTTTGCAATCTTGTAATCAACACTCTACCAAATACTTCCCAGACAAACATAATCTAATCTCCTGTAGCTTTTGCATTCACACTTTTTCCTTTTTTTAGTGAAACAAAAATCACATTCTTCTAATTGTCAGACAGACACATTCTTCACATATGCATAGTAATATCCCACAGCCTCTTTATAAAACAAGCTCATTCATATTTTAATATTTCTCCAGTTATAATTAATATTCATAATTACAACCATACCAATTTTCAATGTTCTTACAGCAATTATAACTTTGTAATAATTTTTTTTCTTGGACACCAAAATTTTTAGCACTTGTTCAGTTTTAACTCTTTGAAATAGCACAAGTATACTTTCAAAACTCTAAATATTCCTTCTGTCATGTTATTTATCTAATTTACATAATCACTGATTTCACCCAAGGTGACTGTATGTATAACAAATAGGTAAAACCACATATAAAAAACAAATACAAATAATTTTAAAAAGTAAATATTATAAAATGCACTGATTCATAAATCCTAGACAAAGAGAGGATAAGCATAACCAGCTCAGCATCTAAGCATGTCTGTAGTTCCTCAGGATCCACAGGTTGGTAACATAACCAGGTGTTGAAGACCTTCTGGTATGTCAAAAGGGATGGAGCTAATCTAATCTCAGGAGGAAGAATGTTCCATAAGGCAGGTGTCACATCACAGAAAGCACACCTCCTGGGATGCATCAAATGCAGTTTCATAGTGGATGGTACCTAACAGCATGCCTCTCTGTCAGATCTAATGAGGCAGGCTGATATAACCAGAGAGAGGCAGTCCCTTAGATAGCCCGGTCCCATGCCATAAAGGGTTGTAAAAGTTAAAATGAGCACTTTGAATTGGACCCAGAAGAAAACTGGTATTTTATTTTACTTAGAGAATTTATATGGCTGCCCACCCACTTTCAGTGCCTCTAGGTGGCTTCCAAAAAAGTAAAAACCCAATATACGAAAAGTAAAAACAATAACCCCCTGGAGACAACAAGTAATCAAATTCCTTCACTTGTTTCATCCCAATAAAACTGAATCACTTTTACTTTGAATTATTTTTACTGGTTCCAACAGAAAGGAACATATGTAACTCAAAGTTAAACTGTGGTGCTGAGAAAGGTTGTTTGCTTGCAGATGTTTCATTATCTGATTAGGTAACATCTTCAGTGCTAGTGAGTGTGGCTTTTGCTCCCTGTTTATATAAAATAGTTAGGTCTGTCATTATTGGCAGAGATGTGGTTTTCTCTTGGTAGTTCCTTAATTAGAGTATTGTTTACTGCTTGATTGTTTGTCTGGTGTTAATTCCTGTTGGTTGCTGGAGAAGATGCATTCCGAGTTTTTTGTTTCCTGTTTATTGTTTATTATTTGTTAGCTGTTTATTGTCCCTTTTGAATGGTCTGTAAATGTGGTTTACCTGTATATGTTTTTTCATGGCTGATTTGTCTGAACGTCAAACATCCAGGAATTCCCTAGCATTTTAAATTTAATTTGATCTTGTATGCTTACGGTTTCCCAGTTAAAACTATGGTTGAATCTGACCATGTATTGTAAGATTAAGGATTTTCACTTTATCTTCTGACTGCTACTTGATGTTCATGGATGCGTTCTGCTAGTCCTCCACCCAGAAGTCCTATATAGTATGTTGTAGATGACTCCCTTTTTCTACTTTTTGGGCTACCAGGTCTTTTGTTTTGGAGAGCTCTGATTGTTAGTTTCTGTACTACGGTGATGCTGTGTGTTTGCAATAGTCAGTTGGTTATTTCTGAGATTTTTTTGATATCTAATAATTTTATCTTTTTCATAGCTTATGTTGTGCTGTAGTGAGCTGAATGGTCAGGCACTTTTTTGATAAAGTTGTGTGAATATACATTTTGTTGAAAGATGTAATAAAAATGGTCTTTTTCCTTTTTCTTAGGAATTCCTTTTCCTTAAGGTAGATAAAACAGTGCAATAATAACCACAACAGGCTATCCAAATATAATGAACAAGATCTCTAATTCCAAATAAAAAAACATGATTAAATGCATCACTACATGCTTAACATGTGGTCTAGAACAGAGGTCCCCAACCTTTGCTGCTTGGCAGCCCGGGTGGGGAGGGGGTGGAGGGGAACCTGGCTGCATGTGTGAAGGGCTGGTGTGCACACATGCACAGCTCAACTCGTGTGAGCAACGGCCCACCATTTGCACAACCCAGTTGCAGGTAGCCCATAGCCTGGTAGTGGGCCGCGGCCCAGGGGTTGGGGACTCCTGGTCTGGAAAAAATTCTCAGCTCACTCTCTGTAATAATCTTAACAATAGAACAGTTCATTTGATTGTCTATTTTTTTGTATTCCTCTATCATATAATCAGAACCATGCATTTAAAAAGGACAATAGCTGGAAATGGCAAGCTGTAGGAAACAGACACACATTTTATATCCAGATGTTTATTGTTATTTTGTTATTTAATATTAAAAGATGAGAGACATTAGCAGTTTTACGAAAAAGAGAAATTATGTGGCAGAAAATAACAACCAGCAGGAAACAGTCAGGCACATTTTTTTGTCCAGATTTTTAACGTTATTTTGTTGTTTTATAGAAGTTGAGGGACATAAGCAGATTTACGAAAATAGAAATTAAGGCCCACCAATTGACTCATATTTTTATTTTAAAGTTATTTTTTCGCACTTTTAAATTACTAATAATTTTTCAGAAATGCAGAGCAGGATAATTAAAATGAATTTCAAAAAAATAAAATTAGAACCAGACTTTCTTCTGAAAAGCAAAACTATTCTTCTGTTATCAAGCAAAAAAAATACCTACCATTCAGTATTTGCTGCACTGCTTCATTGCCCATTTGTGCTGCTGTGAAACCTTGTAAGGAGATGATGGAGGGGTCGGAACCGTAATTCAACAGGAGGCGACATGTCTGCAAGTGACCTGCCAAAGCAGCCCTGTGCAAAGGAGTCTGTCCAAGTGTGTCCAATGCATTCATCTAAGGAGAAAAATGAATAATATGTACATTTATACATATGGGTTAATTTGGAGAATTTATATAACATTTTCTACTGCAAGTTTATTTATTATTTTTATTTCACTTCACAAGCTACGTGTGATAGACAGAAACTAACTTAAATGAGATTATTATACAAGACACTCATTTAGTTGCCCTCAAGCTGCAGTAACTCATTTAAGATTGGAATGATTGTGCATTTGTAAATGATTGTACTGCTGCTACCTATACTACTTTGATAGTGTTTCTTTCATGCACAAAAAGCGAAATATTGGGATTGTTAGTAATGGAATAATGATGCTACTAAAAACTATTTATAGTTAAACAAAAAGGCAACTACAATATCATGTGTAAAAGAAAAATTCACCCCTCTAAAGACTAATCTTATTGAAAAAAAACTTCAAGAACAGATTTTTTCAGATTGCTAGATATGTGTCTTATACATGCAGAAAGCGCAATCAGCCAGGGAATTACATCTGCTGGGGTCCAGGAAAAGAGCCTTCTCTGAATTCGCTCCTGCCCTTTGGAACATCCCCACCCCCCACCTGGAATCAGGTCAGCTCCCACTCTCCTGCCACTTGGCCTGGTGCGCTAATGGTGAAGCAGAATGCTGGAGGTGGTTAGCAACAGATTGTCCCCTCACACCCAAACTCCTCCTCCTTCCTCATCTTTTAGTTATAGTTGATAATTTGTATGTTATAGTGTTTTATTTTGATTATATACATGTTTTTATATTGTTTTATTCTTTTTAATATTGGAAGCTGCCCAGGGTTACCTTGTGGTTAGATGGGCAACATACAAATTTAATATTTTTTTTAAAAAAGTATGGTAGCAGTCAGATATACTATAGAATAACAATGTAACAAAGCAGTGCATTGAGAGCAGCTGTTTTTTACTTCATTCGATATTGATTGACAGTCTTCTCATAGATCAAGGTATTCTCAATGGTTTCGTCCAGTGTCAGAGCTGAAAGGCATTCATTTTTTTGCTTGTTAGCCTTTTTGATTGCTCAAAATCAGGTACTCATGAAATATATCAGGGATGTGTACAGAACACAAGACTTACAAACACAAACTGTTGATACTTATTATCCATCACTCCATTTAACTTAACAGAATTAGAAAACAGAAAACCAGATTTCTAATTAAAACTTCTTAACTATATTGCTTTTTATCTCTTTGCTTTTTTTCTAAACAAAAAGATGTTAATATAATAGGAAAATGACAGTCAAAATATAGGCAAGCTATAAGATACAAAAATATAGCATAAAACTATATGACTATCGTAAAATATATAACTTAAACACAGAGTACTCCAGTTATATATTAGAGGATGTCATAAAATAACGCGGGGGGGGGGGGAATCTTCGTATTTCAAATTAGTTTTCTTACAATACAAATATTATATTTTCCTACCACTGAATTCATTTTTCATAAATAAAAAATCAGATATTTCTAATGAAAACTGAAATGTTCCAAGCACTGCATTAGGCCTCCATATATTAAAGGGACCTTACTCTAAGTGTATTCCATTAAAGTTTTTTTGGCCTTTGGTACATAGCAAAAATCAAGAGTTTTTTTTTTTAAAAAAAATCATGATATGATGTTCTTTTTTTTTAAATGGGAAATTATCTGCCTGTCAGGAATATAACACAAATCATTAACTTTATGTCTAAAAAGGAGATACTGTATTATTAAGGCAGATAGCTTGTTTTCAACTGGAAGCCAAGCATATTTAAATTAGAGCTATGTGCCTTTAAAATAGGAAGTTGGGCAGTAATTTTCTTGCTAAAGGCAATAGGCGCTATCATTCTCTCCATTGTTGTTTATTGTTCTGATTTTGTTTTTTCTAAATTTCCATTTAGCGGAAGAAAAAAAAAAGAGAAGAAAAAGAGAAACAAACAATTGTTTTCTATCATTCTATACCCAAATAAAGAAAGCAAAAACAATTTCTGCTTTTTCTTGTTAGCAATAAAGAATATTTTTGCTATATATTTAAATGTTCAAAATATGAGTTCTCAATTACAATACTACTGGTAATAGTTGAACACTGTCCAACTGCTATGAAATGGACAGTGGGAAATAAAAATATTTTATGATAGTGCAAAACTATTTTGTGCCTCTTGCTGAATATATCCCAATTAAAGCTATTTGTCTACATAAACTTGAATTAACTTTTTAAAAAGACACTTCTGTTCATATATACATTAATTCTGCATTTTGCCTATTTCAAAATTAGTTCAGCACTTAAGATGATATTAAATTAAAATTCCAACTAACAGAAGCAAAACAGATTGAGGGATAACATGGTCACATTCATTTGTCTAAAATGAAAATGTCTGTAATGCCCCATTGGTTTTCTTATGATAACATACACAATTTAAAGCAGTCTTCTCCAATCTGGTGCCTATAAGATGTGTTTAACATTTAGGTCCCAAAATTCTTGGCCAATCTGTATGTTATTCAGCAGCAATGCAACAGTCAGTATGCAGAATAGCAATCTGTTCTGTTAACATCTGTATCATTTTAGCAGTGGAAACAACAGTTTCCAAATTATTTGTTTTCTATAGATGAGGATATAAAGAGAAATTCTCAAGTATTTTCTCCTCAGATAAATGACAAGAAGTTGTGCTGGAAGTTTCTTTTGGATACTGAAGACATTAAAAAATGATTGACAGTTATCTAAGGAGGAAGGTAAAAAGAGCAATGCACAACTCTCCCTATATATTGCAGCCTCCCAACAGAAATTTAACGTGACCTTATTAAAGCTAAGCAAACAAAAATGGCAAAATACTACAAATCTTACATCACAATTTCAAGTTCCTATCAGTGTAAAAAGAATGAAACCAGACTTCCCAATATGTAAAAGCACTGTTCCATGTTTAGGGATTCCTGGGGATGATATTGGCATTCGGTTATCTCAACCTCTGCTAAGATGAAAAATGTGTGTGTCCTCACTAGGCCTCAAGATGTAAAGTAATTTCTCCTTTCCACCCTAATATTTATACATCAATAAGTTCCATCTTTTCCCATTTGCTTTGCTTACTGCTTCCCATAGCCAGTAATAAGCAAGCATGCAGGTAATGTAGTGTCTGGATGCAAAAAGATTGTCTGCATGTGGACTATTTCCTTTACAGGTAGTCCTTGACTTATGTCCATAATAGAGTTCAGAATTATGGTCATAGCTTGAGTCATCGTATGACCGGACCGCACTGTCATTTTGGCATTAAGCAAAGTTCTAATTTGCCTGGCTTTTTAAAACATATGATATCCTTCCAATTTTAAAAATATTGTTGTATTTTAATTACTAGATGTTATGACCATTTGAATTTGTTCACTATTTCACTTAGCACAAAGTGAATCAATTTTGTGATCTTTTATATTAATGAGACTATAAATACAAATTCACTGTCATCAGTTAAATATTCAGTGGCTAGACACAGTATTCAATCAGCAAGAAGCTCACTTGGGAAACGCATTATAATTAACAACCTGAATGAACAATTACAGAACCATTTTGCCATTTAAATAAGTGGAAAGAATCTTTCCCAAAATGCTTCCCCACAGAAAAATAGAAAAAGGGAACAGATGCTTAGAAATCCAGTACACTTGCAAATGTCTATATCAAAGTATTTTATGGTCCTATAAAACCTGCTTAAAACAATATCTACATTGCTGGAGAATAGCACTTGTATAATTAACATGCCTAAATTGTAGTGCACCTGTCTTACAAACAGTTAAAACATTGTTGAAGTTAAAACTCTAATAAGCTATATTGGATAGACAAATTCACTTATTTTATATGCAAACTGCAAACATTCTGGACACTGTTGAATTGCGCATTCTCTTCCTTCATTTACAATCCAAGGTAACAGTTTTACTTTATCATAATCTCATGCATAGTAAACTGTATCTAAGAATTGTAATCTTAGCTAAGCACATTACTTTTAATATAGAACTAGGAATTATCACAAGACCTTTCAGTTATCTAACATCTTGTTGGTTAGATATCATCACTAAATCCTGGTGCATCTCACTCAAGCTTTATATATAATCTCAAATAATAATCTGAACATAATGGAAATATGGCTTGTGAGTAAGTCAGCTTTCTAGAAAAGATTGAAGAAATTTAAGAGCACGTAAAATAGGTGATGCTGTGAAATGTTTTTTCTCATGATTACTATAAATGCAATTATAGCATCCATATATCTAACAACAATTTAAACCCTCAAATTAAATTCAATTAGAAAGAATTGTTAGCAAGCCTATACTTGGTTCAAAATTAATGAATGAAATAATATTTAATTCCTCTGAAGGATACATCTATAAATATGATAAACTGAACTATTTATCTAAAAATCCACTCATTAACTGAATAAAAATATTCTTTTCTAATATGTTGTCCCAAGTATCTAACAGAATAAATAAGCATTTATTGACTAATAGGGCTGGGCAAGTCTTAAGATTTAAAGGTGCTTCACTATGCATAGGCATATAAGTGCACTAGCTTCTGCATATTTTCCAAGTTATGAATAATGGCAGGAGTTATATACCAGATCTTAGGCATATATTTGACTTTGAGAATCCTACTGATTAATTTATTGAATTTCACTTAAAATGTATTAAAAGGAAAGGGGTAACAACCTTCACAATGAGAATTATAGCCACACATTTCATTTTTTAAAAAGTCTTACTATCGCATGAACCCAGAGATTTCATTAATATTTACTTAGCATACTGCTTGATTAAAACAGAAAGGCATGTCAGGAAAGAAATGTCAGGAATGGGAGCAGGTTAGAATCTATGATGAAGATGTACTATTGCTCTTTCTATATTATTGTATCAAACACTGCTAAGACAACATCAGGAAAATAATCATATTAATGCATTATGAATGAATTTAGCAGAAAAATAAAAGAAATGTTTTATCCTAATTCTTTTACATCAAAATAGACTTCTATTAATTCTGTATCAAGTAGAGATGGAATAAAATTAAAGACCTTTTCGTCTCCCTAAAACCCACATCTCTAGTTCATAGCAGAAGATTTCAGAAACACATACGACAAATAAATCTGACCAGGAAATATATACAATATAATATTTTCAAAGACTATATATTCGTATTCTGTAAGGAACAAGGCAAAATGCAGAGCAACCACTCCTGAAACAGCTATCCATGTTACTCAATCCAATCTGGTCACCAGGACCAGAGGTATCCATGTTACTATTAGAATAAGCAGGAATCATACATCAGAAGAGAGATTACACATAAGACCGCTCTTTCCATCCACTGCATTACTTAGAATACAGAACAATATTTACCTTTGCCCCATGCTTATGAAGAACTTCCATAACATCATTGTGTGCTCGTTCAGCAGCCACATGCAAAGGAGTCATGAAACTAGATTGGAAGAGAGATAAGATTAACAGCTCTCAAAGCTTGCCTGTTCCATCTAAATGCAAATATTGTAATTTCAAAGAATAAACATACTCCTTGTTTTTTTCATTGACGTTGGCTCCTTTCCGAAGCAGTAATTCAGTTACTTGTTTCCGTTTAGGGTGAAGAGAAGACACAGCACAGTGCTGCAAAAGAGACAGCATTGTATGAGAAGATTGTAATACAATGTAATATATAATATAATAAAATGTAAGTCACCCAGAGTTGCTGTATTAGTGAGATGGGCAGCATGGAAACTTAATAAGTAAATAAATACATAAACAAAATGAAGTTATGTTCATGTAACTTAAGAGTATGGCACTAGTAAAGCATAATTTACATGATTTCCCTTATTCTAAGCTGTCTACTACCTTTCCTCAAAAATTAGTACCACATGAACCATGTGAACAAATCTTTCTCAGTCAATTCATTAAATATCCTTGGTTGATTTCAGCCTGACTTGCATGTCACAAATAGTAGATCTATGATCTTTCCATTGATATCAGCAGTAAAACCCAAAAATTGAATAAGCACAAGAGAATAAACACCAAAATCCCACATACACTTAGTCAGCAGTCCTCAAAGGCATTATGAACAAATTAGAATAGGTCTAATACTTACTACCTAGACTGGTTTTATTTATATTTTTTTCTGGAGAGGAGCTAATCTGTTAGGTTTTGTATCTGAGGGAGCAAGTTTTCAATCGGAATTTACCGTATTTGCGACTCAGAGAGAATGAGAGATAAAATATTCATTTCAGCTCCTTCCTTTTTTCATGTACTGAATCAAAGAACTATTATAAAGAGATAACCTTCTCTACCATTACTTCCACTAATCATAACAACATTATGTTTTTATCCCACTTTTTCTTCAAATGACTATAGGTCCCTGTGACAAGGATGTCTCCCTTAATTTTATCTTATAACAAAATCTCATAGCAGTAGTTTGTGCAGGGACTATGGAAATTCAACTGCCCATTGAATTTCCATAGTCAAAAGTAGCCTTAGACTTGGATTTCCTCAACATTATTCCAATATTTTAATTATAGTGTGATTACATTTTAATAGATTACTTTCACAGAAGACATAAAATATTGAAGGGACTGCACAATATATTTCAGAGAAAACAGAAAAAAACATTTTGGGTCAAAGGACTAGAGATGTTTCCTTCAGATTATTTTCTTAATATGGCATTAAATCAATAGCAGGTCAAGCATTAATTTCAATAGGTGAAGCTCTATGTATAACTATTGATATGACTGTATCAGAAAATCTTAAATGTATACACAGCTAAAGCAGGAAGAGTGACTCCATGATCTCACCAGTGCTGTCTCATGAGATTGTGGCTGCTTAAAATTAATGACCTCCAAGGCAAGTGTTTTCTTGACTTTGGCTAAATCAGCTTCCCTTGCTGCTTGTAATAAGGAATGTCCTTTGAATTCATCTGCAGAAGGGAAAAAACATAGTTGTGGCTGATAAATATTTGTTGTAAAACCAGATTTATAACAGTAGTGCAGAAAAATAATGTAGAAGGGAAAAATTCTCTAGTGGACTGTCCCAATATATTCTCTCAAATAATGCTTGTGAAAGACAGAAAAACGCCCATGATTTATAGGTCCCTACGACCTATAAGATCGCATAGACTGGGCCTCCTCCGCATTCCATCGGCCAGCCAGTGTCGGCTGGCAACTACAAGGAGGAGGGCCTTTTCAGCAGTCGCCCCGACCCTCTGGAACGATCTCCCCGTGGAGATTCGTACCCTCTCCACCGTCCAAGCCTTCCGCATAGCCCTGAAGAACTGGCTCGCCCGTCAGGCCTGGGGATAAGGACCGTTACCCCGCCCGAATATTGAATGTATGGTGTTGATTTTATTATATGTTGTCGTCTTAATGTTGTATTCCCCTTCCCTTGGTTTTCTGTGAGCCGCCCTGAGTCCCCTCAGGGAAAAGGGCGGCCTACAAACGTTAATAAAACCATAAACCATAAAACCATTTAAGAGGTAAAGGCAGTTTTTAATCAAAATAGTTTTCAGTGCAAAATAACACTGCAGATACAGTTTCTCTGATAGTCTCTGAAGGAGATTTCAATTCTTTTGACAACACCAAGTAAATAAGGTAGTCAAAACAAAAATGAATGGCAAAGAATTTTAAAACAGAAAGGGAGATATTAAAATTGCAAATGTGGCTCAAGGTATGCAAATGCCAAAAAGAAAGAAAAAATACAATATCTTCACATATAACCTGACTGAGGTTAGATAGATCTCTAATCTAGAAAAGAATTTTGAGACTGTAGTAAACAGTAAACATCTAAAATTCAGTGTGCAGCTAAACTATGAAAAAGGCAAATCCCACATTGGGGATTCATTAGGAAAAGAATGAAAATAAAAACTACAAATATGTCTTTCTATTCCATTGTCACGTTTAAAATAGTTGATACATTTCAAAGACAGCTTTCACAGTGTTAAATACAGCCATTCCTCATTTGGTGGCTACTTTGATTAGCAACCATTTGCAAATATAAAAATAAAGTAATAAGTACAATAGTAAAACTACAGTAATATATGATATTAAAAATCAAGGGGAAAGGAAAAAGGGGAATAATGGATATTATACAAGAGAACTTTATCTGAATGAAATAGCAGCAGAAAATAGTGATTTTCAGAGTTTCTCTCTCTCAATCACTTAGTGATCATTTTGCTTAAATGCCCAAGTCATTGGAATATGGGACAGACGCCTCCTGCAGCATCCTGCTGGCCAAAATGGGGCATGGGGAGCCCACACGCCACCCCGTGCCCCATTTTGACTGCCAGAGGCATCATGGGCTGGTCTTTTGCTATTTCCAGGCTGGTGGAAAGAGATGGTGGAACTATCCTATCAGCAAATTTTTCATTTGGGAGTTTTTAGGTCAGAAAAGATGGAAATTGTAAACAATATATGGAGGCTATAACATCGATATACACAATTATGTACTGAATGGTGAAAAACAACAATAGAAATGGATCACCAAGAGCAGGTGACACAATACTGACAAAAGAAATATCACCAGACTGGGTGCTTTAGGAAATTATGGAAATTGTCACACAGATATGTAACGATACCTAAATGAGTCAGCTGGAAAAGCATTGAAGGACAAATTCATGGAAAATTAATGTTTTCAATGAGTACTAGTTATAGTATCTATAAATATTAGGTCCAGTATCTGAGAAAATAGCACTTCTGAAAACATTAGGCAGAACAGTGCTAACTGCTCATACTGATAGGCTTAGCAATGACTGAGCAATGGTCAGTTGGACCAAAAGCATCTTAAAAGTTCCTAGGCATTTATTTCGTAAGTTGTATTGCTCCCAATAATGAGGAAGTGATGGCGATGGGGAATTATGCTATAAATTTAAAACCTTACATCTCTAGAGGATAAGGTCAGGTTGTTCTCGACTATCCTCACTTTTAGGAAAGTCTTGAAGACCAGGCTGTTTTCTTGGGCACAGGAGTTGAGAAAGCAATTGAGCCAATACTGCTGGTATGTGGTACCTTTGGTAGCCCTCTATGCTTTAGTTGGTCCTAATATATATTTTTCTTACATTGTATTTTTTACATTTGTGGTAGCTTCCTGAAGTCCTAGTACTGGAGATGGGGGGGCCACATAACTAAATTTGGATTAATAAATAAGATGAAATAAAATAAAATACATAAGCATAAATCTTTTAAATTTCTCAGATGTTACCAAAAATTCATCAACTGATGGTGAGATACCAGATCAATCTTCCTTTAAAAAAACAGAATATCATTTTTAATATAGTAGAAAAGAATGAATTCTGTAGTCTTGCTGAGAATGATAACACCTTGCACATAGTAATACTTACAAGTGAGCCTCTCTTTGAGCTCAGGTGTCGGTGCCATATCAACAGCACTCTTGCCATGACAGTTGACCAATGTTGGATCTGCTCCATGGCTCAGTAACAGAGAACAAACTTCCACGCGATTCTTGGAAGCGGCTTCATGTAATGGAGTAAATTGCCAGAGATCCATTGCATTAACACAGGCTCCATGCTAAGGAATAAATGTATCAGGAGGAAAAGACAATGGGCATTTTATCTTGCATCAACATTATAATTATTTATTTATTTTAGTTTTAAATACACTAGGTTAGATTATCTGTCTTATGTGATGGAAATCACATTAGAATTTCTAGCTAACATATATGAAGTAATTTAATCATTTCATTTCATTATCTGAACAAATGTATTATGCTTGACATTGAAAGAGCAAGATTACACATGAGATTTGTTTACAAATATTGATTGGTATAACAGACCAATTACAATAAATCTTGATATAATAGCACTTGAAAGTCCTTTGTTGATTTCTCAACTTGAAATAATACAAACCTGATGACTGGCTTGGGGCAAGTGCCTGTTCTATGAAACAGTGCCATCTTGTGGGATTTAGGAGGCATGCCTTTGCTGTCATGGTGCCTGCCCAATGAAACAGCCCCCTTGACCTCCTCTCCACTCCTCCACCAAAATTGGATGGTCCTGACTTGCTGGGTTGCAAAAGGCCATCAAAGCCTGGCTTTTCTTTCACGGGTTATGTCTGCTAAAGAAATCCACTATGTGTATTTCGGGGGCTGTGAGTTACTTGCAAAATACCTTGGCTCTTTATATTCCATTTAATTTCATTCTTGTTTTTAATAGTTTTTCACTTATGCTAGGCAGCCCTGTAAATTTTCTAAATAAATACATCTGTCCTACAATCTAGATGAGAAAAATAGAATAGGAATGTAATCATTTTTGACTTAGTAAAATTAAACCGGAGTATAAAGAGATACTTAAAAAAATTTTTTTTAGCAAAATTGGGGACAGCTTTAAGTGTTCTATATAGTGATGAATTATTTCAAATAAGAAGTGGCCTTTTTAAAAACGGAACAGGGAGGTCTCTAAAATATTTTCTTTATCAACATCACAAAAGCATGCAAATTATCTCACATGCAATACAACCTATAATTTGTAAACAGAATAAAACCCTTTGCATTAATGACAGTCTTTACATAATTACATAATTATTAACTTATCCACCTTCAACAGCAATTCTGTAACTTCATAATGTCCATAGGAACATGCATTGTGTAGCGGCACAAGTCCACTATAACAAAGGGAAAAAAACATTGTTTAGCTATTCAGAAAAATAATTATTCACTACACTGCACGATATATTTTATCTGCTTTAATATTTTGCTTGGGCTAATGCATTTGGCAAATTGTTTATTTTTAAAGCTTTGAACAGTTCTAATGTTTCCTGCCTGCATAAGTGTAGGGATGGTATCTTCCTGGGGGTTCTTTTGTTTTTCTCTATTTTGGGCTTATTGTTTATTTTACGGCTGTGTGTATATATGTCATTAAAGGACATGTTTTACATATATTTTAAAGGACTATTTCATAGGTTTATATATTTTTATTCCACTCAGAATTTCAGATATAAAAAAAACATGAGTAAAATAAGACAACTTATATGAACTAGTTTCAAACAAGTTAGAATAGTGATATTCCATCTAAAAGCGAAACATGATTTGCTTCTTGGAAAAAGTTCAAACTTTCAGATAAACCAAATCACTATTGTATATTTTACTGATAAACAAGCAGGATTTGTCTGAATAGCTCACAGAATATTACTCATGCAAATATACACTGCAATAAAATGGAAGTCAAAAAAATATCAGAATAATGAAAGAAGCAGAAATTACAAATATACACAAAATTTAAATAAAAGCAACCAGATTTAAAGGATTTTTTTTGGGGGGGGGGAATTTTGCCTGGCCTCAAAATAGTACCCATGAATTTGTTAATGTCCTTCTGAAAAGGTGCTTTCACCCATATTCATCTTCCATCATATTAGCATATCAAAACCAAATTATTCAATTTTATTTACCCTTTATCTTTTGCATGGACATCAGCACCATGCTGAAGTAAAAGCTGGACTATACGAACTCTGTTATATCCTGCAGCCAAATGTAATGGGGTAGACTGTAATAAGAAACAGAAATTAAAGAGCATAAGCATATTCCAAGCTAAACCAAATCTTTATATTGACATACAATAATTACAAGTAACAATGCAAGCTGAGTATGTATTATAAGAATAAACTCAAATTGCAGTTTTTCATCCTGTATAACAAAATATTTTTGAAAGGAACAAAACAGGGTGGGGGGAATTATCAAGGCTAGAAGTACATAATACTATTTTCTTTTTTCTTTGTATTTTTTTACTTTTTTTCTTTAAAAAAACCCCTATGTATGTTTTTTTCTTTATCCGTGTATTTTTATTTTGGGGTTGCACTATTTCCTGTTTTTCTGTTATTGTTTTCAAAACAATAAATTAAAAAATCTGAAGAATAAAATTCTAAGCACTTAGTACTAAATAACATGAACTTAGTTTAAATCCTTTTAATTTTTTAAAAATGGCTTTTACAATCTTTAGATCAACTAAATGAAGTTTAAATATGGAAAAACAGGTTAAAATATATATTTTATACATACAATTTATCCTGTCTGCTTTTTTATGGTAGCCAATATTTTTCTTGCGGTTTCTCTTTCTTGCTTTTGCCAGGTTTCTCCAGAATACCAGGCTTTATTTCTCTGGGTTATCCTACAGAAAGACTAGGGAGAAGATCCCTAAACAAACTCAATTACAGGGCAATCAAGTCAGACAGTCTTCTGTGCCTCATTTATGGTATTTGGGGGTAATATAAACTTCTCTCTTCTCTGCAATTCAAGATGCAATACGTCCTACTCGGCTATTATCCTCTGAGGGCGCCTTTTGCCTATTCGGCAAGTACAGTATTGTGCTTCTGGCACCAAGACTAAAATAGCTTCTGTAACCAACATACTGTATAAAAACTCAAGACACCGGGATCACGATAACACTGGGTTTTCCATGTGAGTTCTTCCTCTCAGGCTGTACAAAATTATAGAGCTGCCATGCCAAGCAATGCCACAGAAACGACTTCAGGAATCTTTAACAAGAAGCTGCAATTTTCAGTATTTCTTCCATTTTAATGCTTTAATGTTTTTGAGGGGTCTTGTCTTTAAGGATTTTGCCTCTTGGAAAAAAAGCTAAACTATGACTTGATTATTGATCATTCTCATAATAAATGTGGCACATAGCAAATGTGGAATCCATAAAGATTTAGATTTGTGCCGATGACACAACTCTGAAAGAAACAATGATCAATTTCACCTTATATTCAGTTCCCTAAAATGTAAGTCTATATGTTAACTGAATAAATGAACTGACAAATCTTTCAATTATAGTATTAAATATTTAAGCACAAATTAATAAATTATAATTTCAGAAAAGGAATTCTATATCACAAGTTTCTGGACTTTGGGATCATAATTGGGCCTTATCTTTTGCACACAATTAGGATTAGGAGAAGAACTACAAAACTTTCTAAATTGAGAATTTTATCGAGTAGCAGGGATGAGATTTTTCTTTTTCTTTTTACAAAGCTTCTAAACTAAACAAGATCACAGGTGTTTGTAATATAATGTCCCTAATTAGAACTAGAAATCTATTCACACACCATAGAAAAGTAATAAAATTAATTTCATAAACATCATTCAACACTTTCTGCTTTCTGATTGAATGTAATTATCTGGATAAATAATTAATTCAAGGCAACATTAACATATAGTGCTAACCACTTCAGAATAGGCAAGGAAGAGGAAAACTTTCCTTCTTTCTCCCTTTCCTTCCCTTTCGCTTCTCTTCTTTTCTTCCTTTCCTTCCCTTTCCTTTCCTTCCCATCATTCCAGTCTTCAATATAGCTGTCCATTTTAACACAACTCCAGATGTTACTGTTTCTTCTAATCAACACAAACAAGACTCAGGAGCTCAAAAGAGCAGTAGTGAAATAATTGAGGCCTCTAAGACAATTTAAAAGAAGCACTTCTATCATTCTTCCTGACCTCTCTTGCTGATAACTTTATCCTCCAGAAGACGGTAGAAGGCTCGGAACAATTATCATTGATTAGCTAATGGTAAATGGTAAATCAATGAATTGGAAAGATCAGAAATGTTGGGAAAACTGATTATGTAATGCCTGAGTTCTTGACTTTAAATTAGACTTGGATATAAGTAAAATTTTATCTTTGCCTTTAGAAAAGCAGATTTAAGTAAATATAGATTAATACTAAGGAACATTCTGCCCAAGAAAAAGTTATTGGTGAAAGAAGCACAAGATGGACTGGAGTTCCTATAAAAGGAGATACTAGAAGCAGAACAACAACTAATTCCCAGAAGAGGAAAATAGAACACTAGAAAAGCCAATGTGGCTGCTATGAAAAAAGAATTATTATTTTTTTGGTGTGGGGGCGGGAGGAACACTGATGCGTCTGGTATTATAAATAAAACAATTTAAAAAGATACATACAGAATTTACAAAGAGAAAAATCAATGCAGAAATGGTTTCAGAAAAACTGATATTTAAGAATGAGCTATGGTTGACAAAGGATACAAAAGAGGCTTCTTTAATTATGTTCAAAATAAAACAGTAAAAAAGGATGTCATATGTTCAGTGAAGATGGCACAAACTTAAAAGGTAATAATGAAAGGGAGAATTGATCCATTTTTGCTCTGTCTTCAAAAAATAAGATTGGTATTCTACCAAACAATTGTGCACACCAAAGGGATGGATTAAGGCGACAGAATTAGGGTCAGGGAAATACAATTATTACTGACTGAGTTCAAAGTTTAATGGATCTCTTTCATGAATCTTAAGGCGCTAATAGGATGTGGTGATGATGTCGCTGAATTTTTATTTAATTATATTTGAAAATTCCTGGAGAACAGGTGTGCCTTTCTTCAAAAATATGATAAGGATGGTCTAGAAAACTGCACATATGAGAAGACATGCACTGCTGGTTATATTGCCATTTCTATAGGGACCCCTGATTACAACTGATCTGGACTCTACTCTCTAAATTCCCAGAGAAGTCTAATTTATTTTATTCACATTACCCATCAGATAACAAAGCCAATTCTATGTCCTTAAATATTGTCAGGTTTTATTATACTGTGTGTGCAAATTCTACCCTTTTGTGAGGGCTGAAAGGGCAGTGTTTTATTATAGCAATCTTTTCTTTTTTTGAGTTATGACCATAATAAAGTCTTACCTCATCTTGAAAAGTTTGTATTGTGTGGAATTGTCCAGAACAAATCTGTGCTAATAGTGTACTCTGTGTGTGTGTACACATGCGCATGTTGTCTGTACTGAGTATGGTGTACAATTTTACATACCCCATAACCTTCTTATTAATAGATTAATAAATCATGAGATGAGAATATGACATTTAATTGAATATATCTGAAAAGTGAGCTCAAAGATTGCTCATCAACAATAACATATTGATGAATTACTGAGTGCAATGTGTCATGACTCAGTCCACAGCCCAATATTCTCTAACATGTTTACTGACTTTCATAATGAAGTAGAAAGGGCACACATCTCATCTGGAGCCAAATCCCAGAAAATAAAGCAAAGTGAAACAATTTTGATGAGTCAGAGAAAATAAAAGAATTACATTTAATGAAGGAAAATGTAATGATTCTTTGTTTTCCAAGGACTGGAAACACCATAGTATAAAAGGTAACTACAAAATGCTTTATTGTAGCACACATCTTTCCTAATAATAGGCTTTTGCTTTGGGCTAACTCACTCCTCCACTTTTGTGAATTGATGTGCCACATATGTATATAAGCTTTTTAGTCCTTGTAACAAATAAATATCTTAAAGTTGTAATGTGGTGTTGTGGTCCGCTGGCAGCCTGTGAAGCTGGCAGCAGAGTCGGACAGTGAGGAAGTTGGGGAGGAACATGGGCCAGTCTTGGAGTCTGGGGAAGGCTCGGACGAGGGCTCTGCATTGGAGGCAGAGAGGGGGCCAGTGCCACCTGATAGTTACGTGCTGCCTCCAAAATCTCTGAAGTTTTGACATCAGCGAGGCAGAACAACAATGTGAGCCTGTTCCCAGTGTTTGCATGTGCAGAACTTAACAAGAGCAGTTAAGACAAAAAGGGCAACACAGGAGTAAGGCTTGGAGATGATTGGCCCCTCCCATAAGACATAAAAGAGGATGTGAGCCTTTGCAGAAAGCAATTAGTTCATATAGTCAGTTCAAGCTGTGAGAAGTCCTATTTGACTCTCTCTGTGCTACTTTGGTCTTGTAAAACTAATTGGCAATTAGGTCTCTGGCAGCGTTTCAAGGGAGATAAAGGTGGGTAGTTACCATTACCCTGAAAGACTGAGGCAACTTGAGCAGATATCTGTCAGACTCTTTACAGACTGATTGTGATCATTATGAGCTGTGAATGTCCATAATTCACAGCTGTTTAAATAAAAGGGTTTTTGATACTAAGATTATGATTTACGCTTTCTCAGGAAGCCTAAGTCAGAATAGGTGGCATGCAACCTTTGCCTCACTCCATTGTTCAAATACCTGAAGGATGCTATATAGAAGAAAACCAAAAACCTGTTTTCTACTGTCCCAAGATGCGGGACCTGAAAGAAATCAATCATTTTAGAGAAACACTTGATTGTTAGGGGGGGGAAAACAGTAAAAGACAGCTGATATGCCAATCAACTACTCAGAAAGGGCAATCTGAAACTATCTTTTACCGGACGTGTTCAAGTAGAGACTGGATGAGCCTGATAAGAGCCAAGGTGGCGCAGTGGTTAAATGCAGCACTGCAGGCTACTGCTAGATCAGCAGTTCAGCAGTTCAAATCTCACCGGCTCAGGGTTGACTCAGCCTTCCATCCTTCCGAGGTGGGTAAAATAGGACCCAGATTGTTGGGGGCAATATGCTGACTCTCTGTAAACCGCTTAGAGAGGCCTGAAAGGCCTATGAAGCGGTATATAAGTCTACTGCTATTGCTATTGCTATTTAAATATCTGCACAGAGGATGAGATTCAACATCGTCTATGAACTAGACTGTTCCTTCCAACTCTATATACCATGATAAAGAAACCTAAATATGTAGAAAAATAATTTTAAAAATAACAGAATGTAACTTTTCAATCTGAAGCAGATGAAAGTAGGATATTAGGGCAAATGACAAGAAATGAAAAATACATGATCCTAAACAGGTGTGATCAAGTAATCCCTGCAAATATTTTACAACGGGGGTGTTAAACACGCAATGACACATTGTCACATGATGTATTGCAACTTTCTCCCCCTTTGCTAAAATGGGGGTAGGTGTGGCCAGCGCATGACGCATCTGGTCCACGGGCTGCTAGTTTGACAACCCCGATTTACAGTCATTCAACCCAACTTACCCTTCCAAATGGAGGAAAGACAGAATATAAATCTAACAGAATAACCATCTGTTACAGCAACTCAGTTTGAATACCAAGATTACTGACAGATTAAAATAGATTTCTGATGGGACCACAAGAGGTACATTAGAGAGCAATTCCCCTGAGTAAACTGATCCTGTGTACTCAGGAGACATCAGGTGATAATGCATTCATCTGGGGGGGGGGGGGAAGCAGAGGAAAAATGTAGGAAAAATGTAGGAGCAGTAAATAAATTTGTGGACTGAACTGGCTGGCCATTTGAATTGGAATTCAACTGCTAGAGAACTTCAGTTAAGGGTATGATGCGTGCAAATTCAACTTTACCAACATAAAACAACATAACTGAATTATCAGATTAGTCTCTAAAACTTCTCAAGAACACTAGATTGAGTATAGTATGCTATTAACATCAATAGTAAAAAAGAAAACCTCCTTCTTCAGAAAAATTGCATCAGGACAAAATAACTGCCTGATAAAAGGGGCTGTTGAACAACTTTTCTCCAACTTTGAAAAAATAAAAAAAAATCTATTAGTGGAAGCGATCAAGAGCCAGCTGAAGCTTTGGCTGAAAGAACAGATATTTTTACCTGTTTCCATTACTCACTGCAGCCTTTAATACCATCTCAGACATATTTCTCCAAATCTCCAAGTAGTTTTTGTGGAGATGTAGGGAGAATAAGCAAAAAAACTGCCTTCCCCTCTATTCACAGATTAATAATTGGGACTCAAACAATAATGAACACAAATTAAGGAATCACAATTGAAACAGGATCAGCTTAACAAAAGAAAAAATTTAATTAGTATTTTACTGGGAAGTTGCCAGCAACAAGTTATACAAATTATTATTTTAAAAATAACTGGTATAAATTAGCAAGTTTTGTACTTTGCAGATAAGACTTGAAATACCACAATGAATGAATGAATGAAAACAAGAAGTCAATTTTTCCTGCCTGAACTAAAAGGCCCTCTATGTATAACATTTATATCTTGTTTTTCTTCCAGATCTCCTCCAATTATTTCATCAAAGAATCTTCTATGGCAGATCTGAGATACTGTATAGTAATTGGCTCAAGATCATTCAGAATGTTACACGGTTGATTGGAAATTTGAATCATGACTAGGATCATTACATCATCTTACCTCTTTGATGACTAAAATAAGGACTATTTTACAGGATTCTTGAATCTTGAATCGCAGTAAAAAAAAAATCAGTGAAGAATAACATGACCCACTGACAATGTTTGGAATGGGCCCTCTCTTTTGCTTCCGTTAAAAATTAAGTTTTATAACACCTTTATACAAAGTGTTTTGTATATTAAATTTATCTTTTCATTCTCATCAGTTACAATATCTGAATTATGACTTTTAACCAGCATGTGGTTAAAACTAGTAGCAGATCAGGATTGGTGAATCCCAGGTTCTTATTTCTAGTCTTTCTTACTTCTCCCTTGACATCTGGGTACAATTAGAAAAGAGAGTTATAGAACTAAAACTGCTGTCCTATTGGGAGACTTTAATGCTAGGGTGGGTATTAGTTTGCTTGATAATGCCCATTTGGGCATCATACCTGAAGACTAATTTATCAGCTGGCCTACCCTGCCATTCCAGAGAATATGAGTTCTAAACTGATCTTCTTGACTTACGTAAGTGATCTTCACATCCCGGGAGGCAGTTGTTTATATATGTTTTTATTTTCCATACTGGAAATGTTAGGATAACATTGTGTTTGAACAGACAAAATGAACTTATTCTTAGACATTCAAGTTTATGTGAGGGCAGCAACCATCAATTAACTGCAGTACCTTTTATGGCAGTTCTGATATAAGACTACCTGTATCATCCAATAAGAGTTTATTTGCCCACCTGAAATGAGACAAACAAGGAGGCTCAAAGGCAATTGCCTGCTTTATGAACTCTTAAAAGGGACCAGCCTTGGGTAAAAATAGTGTTACAACTATTTAAGATCCAAATGCAATTTTTACTGGGTCTGCCAATGTATGTTTCATGTTTTAAAAAAAAACATAATAGAAGCATTGCCTGCTAGGAACTGACAGCCTGCAAGATCTAAATTGCTGGTCCTTGATTGCTCTTGGTCAAGAAAGACTCTAAAAGCAGCTGTGTTTGGTTCCAAGAAACCTTACACCAAGCAATCATGCCAAGATGTTAAAGCCGAGACACAATTACAAGAAACTAATAGAGACACCAAGAAGACTCACTACATAACTACAGTGTGGTCTGAGTTAGAAAGTCAGCAAAAGGGTTCAACTCAGTCGTATTTTGGAACATCATGTCTGGCTTGCTGAAGGGGTGTAAAGCTACTTAATATCCCTATCTCAGCAATAGTTTGGCAGGATTTTTATACTAAGTTATTTGCCAATCCAAACAAGGATCATCCAGAAAATATGATTACTAAGTTTTTGATCTCTTATAATCTTCCTCCTTAGCCACCAGTGTGAATGACAGAAATTACATTTATTACTGAAGCCCAATAAGACACCTGGTGAAGATTTGCTATCCCCACAACTCTTTCGGACTCATATTGACTGGCGAACTCCCCTGCTGGCAGGTTGTTTACATATATGGACAACACTAGTCTTATTTTCCAGGAGGCTGGATACTATCCACCATATTTCCTTCCATATTGTACACAAAAAAGGAGACAAGGAAGACTCCCAAAATTACACATCCATAAGCCTTATAGATTATAACAGTTAAGATGTATGCAAGGTATCTCTTGAAGAAAATAGAGAATTGGGCAAAGAATATATTAGTGGACGAACAGGCTACATTCAGATCTGGGTATTCCACAATAGAGAACTGATTTGTTCTGCATCATCAGATTTGCTTAATGGCCATTACAAAAAACGTTGACAATTGGGCATGGTTGTAACAACCTGCTTAACAACCACATGTCATACGACTGTAATCCCAGGGTCAATTACAGTTGTAAATCAAAGATTACCTGCATTCTTCTATCTTTATCCTACTTTATCTACCATATATTAGTCTATTTTACTTCATCCTAGGCTATATTATCACATTTCAGTATATCATACCTTATCTCATTTATTGTATATTAATGTGGCTGATGCTCTTGCTTTGATATAGTAAACTAATCAGTAAAGTGTATTAATACTAGTTTGTCTGAAATGATATACTATAGGGTCTCCTGTTTGATTAGGGGGTTGCACCAGAAGACCTCCAAGGTCCATTCCAACTGTGTTACTCTGTTACTCTTCCAGTCCTGAAATTCACTGAGTCATCACAGACTGAAAGATTAAAACTAAAAACCTCAGCCCTGAGCTGGGACTTGGGGGGGGGGGGGGTGTTATTTGCATGGCAGAAGAATCAGGTCCGTTGCCTTACATTTTTTCAAAATACCGGTATGTATATTTTGCACATACAGTATGTCCTTATGCCCATGTGTAATTTTATTCTAGTTTTCCAAGTGCATATGTTTATGCAACACAAATAATAATGGTATATCTTCACTGAAGGAGAAGTTCAATATATTGTATATTTTCCACCATGTTTCATAAGCATCCTTATGGTATGCAGAAAATAAAATTAAAATAAATTGTATTTATATAACATGGGGAAGGCCATTCAAATAAAATCACAATAGTTAGTACTTCACATGATAGTGATATTTTGAAATTAAATTAATTATTATCTGGTAATGGAGGAAAGATGAAATAGTTTTCCCTTCCCAAATAATAGTTAAAGAAAAACAATGAGGAATTTTTGAACTGAGATCCACTGCTCATCTGAAGAAAGTAAGGAGAGGTTTGGGTGCTAAATTGGAGTGGGGTGGCTCTAGTCCAGGGGTGGGTTTCTTGCCCTGTTCCAACCGGATCGGTTGGAACGAGGCCGGCGGCGCGCATGTGCACGCACGTGGCGCGCGCGCACGCATGCGGCGCACACATGCGTACTAGCGTCTGCGCGATGCTCCAGCTGCTCCTGGATGATCGCGCAGGCATTCTGCGCATGCGTGGAAAGCGCAAAATTCAAAAAACCCGGGTAAGGAGCGGGCGCGGGTGTGCGGGCGCACGCGGGCGCGGGGGCTTCGCCGTTCCCGGAAGTTACTTACTTCCGGGTTCGGCGACCAACCGGATCGCAGGGACCGATGCGAACCGGTCGAAACCCACCCCTGCTCTAGTCCTCTATGGCTATATGAATGGGCTTACATTATTATTAAGTATATACAGCATGAAAAGAACATTCATTTGTGCTTCAAGCTGCTTTTATTTTCTAATTTCTAGCACTGTGCAGTAATATGAGAAAAATACTTTTCAGAAAGGTAAAGCAAGTAGACAAAATAATCAGATTTGCAGGTTTACTGTCTGTAGTAGTGTGTGGGGTGGAATCTAGTTTAGTGGCTAAAAAGCTTTAAATAATAAACCCATGTTTAATCAAATCACTTGAGACTACATATAAGACTATGCATAATTTAACACACCAATATAACTCATAGAATCAATGCTTCTGGCATAGAATTCTAGGTATCAAGAAGAAGGCCTCAAGGCTTGTTGCCATCTGATAGACAAGGCTTCTTCTATACATACAGATTTACTCTGTAGGGGAGAGGGAGAGAAAACATTTATATATGATTGTCATTTAAGTGATAAGGTGTGAAAATCAAGCCAGAAGTCTAAGAAAAATCTCTCATATGTGTAACAAATGTGCAAGCAAGCCAGCCAGCCAGCCAGCCAGCCAGCCAGCCAGCCACCCTTCCTTTCTTTACTGGGTGGGACATTTATTTCAATGCAGCATTTTAATTTATTTAGTTTAGTAACAATTTGAACGTTTATTTTATTTTTTCTTTATTGTGGTACCCAAAAGTCAACACCTTGTGTATCACATGTTTCATTGAACTGAATCATTTTCTACATTTATTATTTTATTATTAGCAGCCACATTTCCACTATGGACTTTTAAAAGGTACTCTATCTTTAATCTGAAAGTAAAAGTAACTTTGCTTTTCGCATGTTCTATTATAAGATCTGAGAGATATTTGATGTTGGACCCCAATGATTACAGGTAGTCCTCAAGTTAAGAAAGGCCAACTTATGGAACGTAGACAATCAACACTTACAAATAGGCAGTCTTTTACTAAAAATGGTGGATTGCATTCTCTTGCCTTCAACCAACAAACTACCGTGTTTTCCCAAAAATAAGACAGGATCTTATTTTCTTTTGACCCCTGAAATATGCGCTTGGCCTTATTTTTGGGGAGATCTTATTATTTTTGAGGTGCAGAAGGTGGCAAGCGTGGTCACCTCATGGCTGCTGCTGTGTTGCAATATTTTCAGGAAGGGCTTATTTTGGGGGGACTGTTTATTTTGGCACATGCGCTCAAAGGCCTGATTGGGCTTATTATCCGGGGAAGTCTTATTTTCAGGGAAACAGGGTAAAAAGCCACACAACTTTTTCATATACTACAGACATCACTGCACCAACTGTGTTTAGACCAATTCCCTTAAATGTATATTTCTTCAATATATGCAACATCACTCTTATAATAAAATGAATAGACTATGCATGAGCGTCCATTACAAATGGACATTCATGTATATAGCAAAAGAGTTCTCCTTGACAAAACATAGGTCAAACATTATGCAGATGGAATCAAATGAGCAAATCCAAAATCTGCATGGACAATATGGTTTTAAGCAATAGAAAGAGCCAATTCAGCTTTAATGTTAGTAATCGAAGAAATAAAATGCAATTGTTGCTCTCATAATGATAATTTAAAAAGTCAAATTAATAATCATTAGCTAACATATCAGATCATTAGAACTGCCATCATGGGATATGGCAACTCACCTTACTGGTCCAGTGACGTACTTATACATTGTTAAAAGTTCTTAACAATAACTGTTTAACCCATTAGTTGAATCTTTTAATTAATCTATTAAATCCATTAATTAATTTTTAAGCTATTTCTGTTCTCTGGCAGAAATTTTAGATCTATTTATATTCTGCTACAACTTCACTTTTTAAACAGTCTAACACCTAAACACTTTCCTCATTTAAATATTGTGCATTTCAGAACATTCAACTGTGCTAGTTATTGATTACTGAACAACTAATACTGTCCTTGATTAAGTGCTGCTCTAGATCTCATTTAGCAATTATTAATATAAGCAAAATCCCAGGAACTTCAGATATCAGCAATCTACAATAGCAACTGGTCTTGTAAGCAATTGACACTGCATAATCAAGTATGAAAAAGCTGAACTCTTGCTCACCTCCTTTCTATTTCTGCTGCTTTGACTGCTGTCAAAACTCTGGGCCCTTAGCTGCTACTCTGCTGGAGGAAGAATAAAAGACGGTGGTGGTAGACAGAGTAGGTGAGCAAAATGGGCAGTGACAGGCTTGAGAGACTAAGAAGTGTAGGGACCACCTTTTACAGGGGCAATCACTGTGACAACAACAAAAAAAATGACCGGCCAGATAACAAAATGGACAATTGGTTTGTCAAGCCAGAGCAAAAATATGATGTAACAGAGCCCAGCTTTGCCTAGTGGCAAAACTGAAATACCCAGGAGTTGAACCACACAGTTTAAAAACTCATGATTTTGGCATCAATCAACTGATGGTTATTTTAATCTATGCAAAAATAAAACTAAGACAACCAGTCAATTATTTTAAAGGAAGAAGAAATACGAAGTTTAAAATTGGCTAAGTGTCAATTACTTAATTCTGCTTCATTTAATAGGAGATATATACCGGCATGTACATATATATCCATAATTAAACCAATCATACTTAACATATATGAGAATAAGAGCTATTGAATTATGGAAAAATGTGTTTAGGATGTGAATTGCATCCAAAATGTTATTTTAAATCTTCACTGCACTGAATTACTAATCAAATTCTTCGAACAATTTAAACCCCAAAGAATCTGCTGGCAGCATACAAACCACAATCTGTCCCAAATTATATCTCTCATGTCCTCCCCCCAAATTACCTGGGGAGATTTCAGTCACAGAGGCTGAAGTACCTGATTACCCATTTCAGACAGTTATTAAGAATTGATGAATCCTAAGAAGCGCTAACAGACAAAATAACCATGCTGTGTGAACTCAGGTAAACTATGAGACTACAATCTATTACCTCAGATTATAATAATACATAAATTAATGAAACATCTAATTACAATTCTGAATGTATAACTTCTTCCTTTTCTTACTTCATACTGATTTAATATATTTTAATACCCCATTATGTAAAGCTGCAGTTAGACAATTAAGTGAGACTATAAAAATTTGGAATGAATATCCAACAAGATTAATGAAATTGATCTGAAATTGGCTATAACAAGCTAGAGTACTGAAACCCTATTTTTCACAGCCAGAACATTCACACAGAGAAAACTGTTCATTTACAGTTATTAACAAACCCAAACTCACAATTTATATTTATTAACAAACATTCTAAAGCACAATGCCAGGCTGTCATTTAAAATGCAGTCAGTCAACTGTATGTTCCACTATCTCTGTGAAGCTGTCCATATTGTACACATCATTCAATCTTATGTGATGAGACCCAAATTACAATCCACAAAACTGGTTAGTTATCAGATTTTTAAATTGCTAAGAAATGCTGACCAGCAGCCAAAAAAATTACAACAAATTTATATTTACAGAGACTTACTTTCCGCCCATCACTTGCATGACAATTCACATTTAAAGGTGTCAACAAAGCCATTAGTTTTTCTTCATTGCCACTCCTGCAAAGAAGAAATGGAAGGGAGAGGAAGACCCTTATAGAATATATGAAATGGAGTTTCACATTAACATCATGTTCACAATCCACCTTGTGTGCATTTTGACTTAGAAATTTTTTGCTTGAATTAGTGCCTTTAAAATATGACTATATAAACATATATAATAGAATAATTTATCGCATTTTAAATGTAATAAATATACATTTCCCAAATTGTTGCAATATTCCTCAAGCCACTATAAATAGCCTCCAGCCTCTCGCTCGAGCTTTTCTATAACATATATGTAAATGAAGGATGTGCCTTTAATTCATAAGGTAGAGAATAAAAAAAAATCCCTACATAATTTCTCATTCAAAATTGCTTTTTAAACGTAACAGAATTTGAAATACATCCTGTCTAAATTCAACAGTAACTATATCGTAGAATTACAAGCAACTATTTAGCTTTTTGCAAGTAGTTAAATCCAAAAGTCTCATGGTAAGGACTGCTTATCTGCCCAATTTTATAAAAAGATAATGACAACATGACAGATCATAAAAAACCATTTTCACCCTGATTTCTACCATCTCTCTTCAAAAACAATACATTTGTATTCTGAACAGCACTTACCTAGCAGCTTCCAAGAGTTCGTCCTTCTTGTATTCACCTAAATGATTGCAAAATATCATGCTGTTAGCATTTGGCAGAAGACAGATGAAGAAATGCAGCAGGAAGCAAATACAGAATTAAACAGAGAACAGGAGGGGGGGCGACAAGCAAGCCCACACCCCGCTGGGTGATGGAGCTGTGACGTTAGTCAGCTTGTGAAGGCAGCATCACCAGTGCCTTGGAGACGGGCAGCAAATTGACGCAGCTTCTTATCCAATCCTCAGATGAAATGGCTTTCTTCAGACAACCAATGAATGCTGAACCTCTGTCCAGAAACAATCCCTCTGATAACAGCATGGCAGCTGAGTACAGTGTCTCCTCCCCCATTTTTCCTATTCAGTCTCTTAGCACACTAGTATAGCATAAAGGCACTGACACACCCCAAGACTATTTTTTTAAAGGTACACATAATAAGGTCTGGAGTATATGTAGCCACACAATTACATTGCAATAGATTTATTTCAGAGATGATTAAAATTGTGTCCAAAGTATATGTTTATAACCTTAAGAAAACCAGTACACCATAATAAAACATGTGGGAAAGACAAAAGTATTCTGACAATAGCATTTTAAAATCGGCCATTAAAATGGTAGTCTGTTTTTGTATCTTTTGGAATGAAAAATTTATACCCTGAAATTTAACTCTATCTCACTACCACGTCCTCCACTAAATATCTGAAGAATACTGCCATTGAAAGTTTTAATGTTTTAGTCTTTGAAATCTTTATAATTGTAGTAGATAATTTTGCATTCTATTCTGTTTGGAATGGTGAGACATTTCAGAGTAAAAGTTATGAATTCAATGAAATAGAACAGTCTTTATAATGGCAACCTGTCTCCAAGAAAGAAATATTAAATGCAGGTTGATTACTCCATTTCATTTGTGGGTCTTTATGAATGGCAAAGCTTTTATACTCTCCACAGAAGATGCTAAGAAAATGCTTCAGTCATGAATTACAAGAAAATAAGAAAAAAATGGAAACAGACAGAAATTAGATCACACATTTTTCTTCCCTTGACTGAATTTGAAATGTTTATAACAAAATCACTGACTTCATGGATTAAATTTTAAAAAAATAAACAAAGATTAAGAGACTAAATAGCACATTCAAAAGAGGAAAAGAAAAGAAAAAATGAGAATGCAGATCGTAGGTATTAATAAAATATAATTTTTAAAAGATTGTATTAATGTGTTAGAATGTAAACATTAGGTCAAAATCATGTTTTGGGAACAACAGAGTTGTTATATTATATATATTCCTATATATTAGGAACTTATCACAAAGCGCAAAATTCCAGATGAAACAGAAATATTTTTATTACTAAGGTTTCAAACTGAACAATGGAAAATTACAATTGCTTCAATGTATGCTTTAAAAGATAACTAGAGAATAACTTGTGATTTTTTCAATTTCTTCTTGAAATTGCAAGATATTTTTTGATTCCTGGCAATATTGACAGGATTCTTTACATAAATGTCAATAAATTTGGTTCAAATCAGAGTTCTTCAAATTGCCAAAAATATCATAGATTATATGTTGTTACTTAATTCCTTAGATGTTTAAAGACATAAATACTCTTTAGAGAAAAAAAATACATATTGTTCCCCTTTTCTTAACATTAATTTGAGAATAGATATGCACTTGATGTTTAATTCGCTATTACTTAAATGTAAAGAAGTTGCCAATGCTTACGGTAATTCAAAAAGTAATATTGCACCAAAGAATCACTAGCTTGAAAAAGTAGAATTGAATAGCCTTTTATTATTACAAGAAGCTATCAAATTGAAGTGTAAACCTGAATTATAAGCATCTTCCAAATAAACTCAGCTGTTGATGCTTCTTTATTCACAGTATGGAAATCCAGGAAAGCATTTCTGAGAGGATTATTTATTTCTTTGGCATTAAACAGAAAGGAAAACTTAAGAGAGCATTCTAGTCAGTTAAAGAATGTCACCATCTTTTTTATTTTTATTTTAATGGGCTCTTTTATTGTGGGGTTCACTTTTTTTTTGCTTTATGATATACTTCTCTTATATTTGTTTTATGGAAATGGATGGATAGACAGATAAATGATTCAAAACTATCAAAATCAATGCAGAACAGAAACCAATGATTGATATTATACAAACAATTAAAATGATTTATACACTGCTAGAAGCAAATAAGTTATAAAAAAATGAATTTCAAGAAAGATATCAGAGAAACTGTTGTTTTACTCAGTGAGAAGCACTGAGTCACTTCACTATGGAACTACTGATGAGATGATAAAGAATTTTATTACATTTAATTCTCAAATATATGAAAAACCAACATAAAATTTTGAAGAGATTGCAGAGTACTCAGATGCTTATTATGAAATGTACACATCAGCAAAAGGAATCATTTAACAAGGCTACAGTATTACACAAAATGAAACAAAGGAAGCAATGCTTTAGTTAAAAATTGACTAAATCTCCAAGACCAGATACATTTCTACTGCATTTTTGTGCAGTGAATTTTTTTAAAAATTAAGTTTGATGAAACCATTAACTAGGGTTCTTTTTTCCCCATGTCTAGATCAAACTTTAAACTGCCTGAATGAAGGTACATGCTTGGCTTTGTCGTTGTCCAAAAATAAGTTATTATCGGTACATGTTTCTGGTAGTACATGACATACCAGCATATGAACCAGGCTCGGTGTCTCTCCACATTCTCATAGTGTATTGCTATCCAGCAAGAGCTTCCGCTTGAGAATATTGGTTTGACATTTAGGCACTCCAACTCTCAACCTATTTAGGGTCTCCAAATGGTGTAAGGGAGGTCCTTCAGCCATATTTTCCTTTAATATTATTCCTTGCTCTCTAGTCTCCTCCGTCCATCTTTTAATTCGATTTTGTTCTTGCGTACCCTCAAGAATGTTTCTTCTTTCCATAAAGCTCTTCCTAGATCTGAGTCGGTGGGCTTGGGGCATATATCCGTTCAGAGGATGTTGAGGATCATTCTCTTGCTTAGTTCTCTTGGTATCTGCTACTACTTCTCTCCTGATCTGGATCAATGCCAGTGAGAGGATATATTTTCTCCACTGGAGTAGGTTTGAGATATGTCATTAAGCGTACTGCTTCACTAAGGATGATATCAACTTATTTCACATGTGCAGGTGCGCCACAGACTGGAGCAGCATACACTGCTGCAGAGATGCTCAACACCAAAGCTAATTTGTGCAACATATATGGTTGAACTCCACCCAAGTGTAGTTTATCAATTGCCTGATGATATTGTTCCTCAAGCTGACTTTAGCTTTAGTGCTACTTAGAGATACTTCAGTGTTGGATAGTCTTGTAGTCGGCTCTCCTTGCAACATAACATCAAACTCCTCCCTTGTATCTCAATTTCAGAGGTGAAAAGCACACATTTGGGTCTGGTTTGAGTTGGGCTTTAAATGATTGATGGTATAATAATGTTCTAATTCTTCAAGTGTTGCCATAAGTCTCCTAGCTACTGCATCAAAAGTTGATTCTTGTGTAGCCCTGCTCTATCATTTGCATAGATTAGTGGTATTGAAGTCTAGTTGAACATTTGTACATAAGTTATACAATGTTGGAGATAATACACTTCCTTGTGGCATCCTGTTCTTCTGCATCATCGATCTCCTGGGGTTGGACTAGGTATCCTCCAAAGTCCCTTCAAACTCTGTTATGGTCACTGTTCTTATTCAGAGACACATAAAATTTCTGTTCTGGAGGAAGCTGCCAATGACCCTGGTAAGCTTAACATCTCTGGTGATATTATTTAACTTGTGTAGCAATAGTCCATGGTTAACAGTGTCATATGCTGCAGGTAGGTCAATGAAAACCACTTCAGGCTTTCATCAACTAAGGCAATGAACAAGGTAAGACAACATCAAGTACTCTTTCCTTCACTGCAGGAGCCCACAAATGTGGAAAAAACCATTGGTACCCGCTTTCATAAGAATCCAAATTTTCTATGAAATAACTTGAAATTAATAAAAATAAATGACACCTACCATTATTTATTCCATAGTCCAAAGAGCAGTGCCTTGCTCATAATGTATGACTTAACATATTCTTCTTCTAAATAATAAATTAAAATGACATGGAAACATCCCTTTGAGCAATAACTGCAGACAAGCACTTCCTATAACTCTGAATAAGACAACCCTTCTCAACTAGCAATTTGTCTAATTCTTCTTGAGCAAACTGCTCCAGTGGTGTTAGGTTGGATAGGTTTCTTCTAGGTTGAGGTACAGGTAGTCCTCAACTTACAACCACAATTGGAAACAGAATTTCTGTTGCCAAGGAAGGTAGGTATTAAATGAGTGATGCCCAATTTTATGACCTTTTTGCCATGGTTGTTAAGCGAATCACTGCAACCACAGAGTTATTAAGCAAATCTGGCTTCCTCCACTGACTTTGCCTGTTGGAAGCTGGCTGGGAAGGACTGTGGCTTGTCAACATTCAATGGGGTCTTCTTAGGACTTTCACCTAGAAATCTATCAACAATGATAGGTAGTGAAATTTGATGTTGTTATACCTTGTTTAGTTAGTTCTTCCTAGTTTTTTTTCTACTACTTCAACTAACCTTCTATTTGTTCTGGGGATATCTCCCCCCTTGCAGCTATGTTGAAAAAGATTGGCTACAGTCCCCTGGATCTTAAATTTCTTCATAATATTAATAATCGTAGTCACATAATGTAAATCTCTTTGGAGATGGTTTTGAAGCTTTTACTGTGTTTGGTTATTACTTTCTTCATTTCCTCCACAGACAACTGCTTTTCTTTCTCTTATCCATGATCATTGACCTGCACACAATGATACAAAATGCCTCAGTACTCCTCTCCATTCACATTGGCTGAGTGACTGATTATGAGACTGAAGGCATTTGTGATACCAATTAAAATAGTCTGGTTGAGAGATCACTAAAATCCAATGTCTTTCAACGTTTAAGGTACCAATTCTTATATTCATACAATTTTCATTTGTTTTATTATTTACAATAATATGTTAAGTTATACATCAAAGAATGGTGATGACATAAATTTCAACTTATTCCATTGCAAATTGGGATTTTGTAGGAAAAAGTGGAGGGGTACTTTTGATTTCAAATGTGTTTCTAATTTACAAGGAGTGGACAATCCAACCCATTAGAGCCATGTGATTTACTTCCTTACTGAAGATAGATGAAACTTTTCATGACGATTCTCGCAGAAAAATTGTGTCTTTTAATAGAAATGTAATTTATCCTGCTCAGAATGAATTTATCACAAAGATATTTGAAAGAATTGTAGACATATTTTGACCACTGATAAATTCAACCAGAAAAGTAGTAAGTAAAGTATTCACAAATATTCATGATATGAAGAAAGCTTCTGATAAACTGAAATGGCCTTTCATATTTATGACTTTGAGGAATATGAATTGCAGTTAGAATTTACTCTCACGGCTATAGATTATTTATCATTATCAAGAAGCCAAAATAATGATAAATAGATTTCTGTCACAAAAGAACAATATATTAAAATAAGCAAACTTTTCAAAAACAACTATAAAACCAATGTTACATATTTAGAGACTTGACTGAATTTGAAATGTTTATAACACAAAATTCAGGCCACTTGCTAGAACTTATGCATTCTTATTGATTCAGAAATTGAAATCTGAGATTCATGATTAAGTAATACTGAATTCAAACAGAACAAAAACCTGTTAGAATCTTCATAGATTTTATCATTCTTCCATATCTGATGGTTGTATCACAAAGCTCACCAATTTTTAAACATAGTTTTTCATAAGATGAATTCTAAATAATGATTTACTTTTCTGGTCAGCTGTTTTTCTATTACCAAGCCTTATATTTCTATAAAGCATACTTACAGCTTTACATATATTACAAATAACCACTATCAGGATTTCCTATGCTTGTCATTGAAAGTTACAATAAATTCTTTCAGGAGAGGCCTGGCAAAGTAAGCTTTGGGAGTATATATCAATGCCAAAAATAACTTCATATCTAAAAATAAGCCTGATGCTGACTTTAATTTAATTTAGAAACATTTTATGGACAATACATTTACAGAGAGTCTTCTACCATATACAGAGGATTTCTTTCAATTTAAGATTTTAAAAGATGAAACTTTACCTGATTGGCTATAAAGTTAAGGATAGACTGCTTCAGACTCTTAATTGCTAGAGATTTATGTTAGTTGTTATTCATTTGTCAATTGATTAGTTCTTAAAGTCCTAAACTCTCATATCATTATCATTATATCTGTTCAAATCTAATGCGACCAGTTAAAAATAAGGGCAGATTGTTTTTATTTTTCCTGTGAATATTTTGTAAATTCTTTTTGCAATTTTTATATTTTATTTATAAAATTACTCTGGTCATCACAACATTTAAAAAAAGTTGAGACCCTGGAAAGTATTAAATCATATGATGAATGATTTGAGAGACCTAGGTTTAACTAGCTTGTCATAAAGAAGGATTGATGGGACATGATAACTATCTTCCACTACTTGAGGGGCTGTCCACAAAGAAGAAGGGATTAACATTCTCTAGGATACCACAGAAGAATAGACTGGACAACATTTGAATGGGGTAATATAAGACTCCTGTCTTGAGCAGGAGATAGGACTTGAAGACCTCCAAGTTCCATCCCAGCCATATGATTCTATGATTCTAAAGTTACCAAAAAGTGGTCTATACCAGCTTTATGGTATCTATTATATATTCAAGATTTGTGCACAAATACTTCCCTTTTTTTCTCTCTTTCATACAAAGAAGAGTTCATTGGCAAGCATGATAGTTATAGGTATCCAAGGACCTAATAGTTTAATCAGGCACTGTCACACTGAGCTTCTTCACTTTTATAAACATCACAATGCATGCACAAAAGGGACAAAGTTTACACTGTGTCAACACAATGCTATTCTTGTTATGTCTCTCCTCCACCATCAGATGCCAATGATGTTAACTGATTCAGATGCTTTATTAGGTGAAAACAATAACCACATCTCCTTTAAAAAACCATTTACCTTAATTTAAACATCTAGGACAACTGCTATTCTGTGTCTCATCTTCCTTTCTCAGATTTGAGTAGTTTTGCAGAAAAATTAATCACTTGGATACACACACACACACACACTGGGGCAAAAAAGTATTTAGTCAGCCACCAATTGTGCAAGTTCTCCCACGTAAAAAGATGAGAGAGGCATGTAATTGACATCATAGGTAGGCCTCAACTATGAGAGACAAAATGAGAAAACAAATCCAGACAATCACATTGTCTGATTTGGAAAGTATTTATTTGCAAATTATGGTGGAAAATAAGTATTTGATCACCTTCAAACAAGCAAAATTTCTGGCTCTCACAGACCTGTAACTTCTTCTTTAAGAGGCTCCTCCTTATATATAAAAACTCTACCAGCAAAGCAGATAACAGCAGGTAACTTTTGCAAGGACATGTAGCAAGAATACTGAAAAAAGAGGTAGAGGGGTTCGTTCTGGCTACCAAGATCAAGCCTTAAGAACAAATGCATATAGAGAGAAGGAGGAGCCACGTCACGATGTTACAACATGCAGTCTCGATATTCCGAGACCGCCGTTGACACTTTTGCCGCTGGAGGGTCGATTGAGACCTAAACCGTCCCGTAGAGATGGTGATCAGGAAGACAAAGCCTTGCTGGTCTCAGGGATATCGCAAAATCCCTGATAGACCCAAGGGAAGTGCTTCAAGTCGGTGGTAAACAGGCAGCCCCATGGCTGATGAAATCGGGACGCTCCGGAAGGAAGGAAGTGAAAAGAGAAAGTAAGACCATCTGGTGAGGTATTTTTTCTATTTTGCTAAAGACTGCCCAAAGAAATGTTTCTTTAAAGCCAAATTAGATCCTTAAACAAAAGAAATGAGCGGCGAAAATAATCCTAATGGGATCGCTGTAGAAAGTTTTTTTTTCTTTGTAACTATTTTTTGTGGATTGAAATGCTTGTAACATTCTTCATCTCTCTTCTTAAAGTGAACGGATTGGTTTTTTTTCCTTCTGCTTCTTGTTGCTTTATTTTTTGACTTGATTAAAACCTTTTTTTATTTTAACAATTCTTCCTACTACTTGTTATTAAACCACACTAAAACAAATCTAAAGAACTTTGTTCCCTATAGAAGGTGAAAATTAACTGCCACTCGAAGGTCAGAAGCTGGGATTTTTGAAACAACATCTCTCTTCT
The DNA here is from genome assembly GCF_051295495.1 of Thamnophis sirtalis. Lineage (NCBI taxonomy): Eukaryota > Metazoa > Chordata > Lepidosauria > Squamata > Natricidae > Thamnophis > Thamnophis sirtalis. Next base: position 104,058,113 of record NW_028261385.1, on the reverse strand, counting down.
TTTCTTATTTGACTTCACTAACTTTGCAGCTGAAAGGTTTGCAACTTGTTTACAGAAACTGATAAAGAACCAAGGGCACGAACTGTTTTCATAGGTGCGTCTGATAACTATTTTGGCGGAGAAAGAAAGAAAGAAAGAAAGAAAGAAAGAATGAAAGAAAGAAAGAAAGAAAGAAAGAAAGAAAGAGGGGGAAATAGAAACCTTCCCCTTTGAAGAGCATAAAAGAACTTGTGTTCAAGTTAATTTAAAAAAATAAATAAATAAGAGAGACCTAGAAAGCTAGAATGGCAGTCGCTATTAGTTTTTTTCTTTTTCTTTCTCTCTTCTGTTTTGGAAACATGGATCAATACTTAGATGAGGAAACCTTAAAATTCCAAAATATCTTGGCTGGAATTCAAAATCTATTGGAAGGATATGGGAGAATTGAGAAGAAGTTGGAAAGACTAGTCTTCCTCACAGCAAAAGATGATGGGGTTGGAGCTCCAAAAATTAAAGGGGAGAATGAAGTTATAGAAGATAAAGATAAGACAATAGATGAATTTATTAATGGAGCAAATGTGGGTGAAAGTGGAAAGAAGGGAACATAGAAAAGGGAATTTGACAAATTGGAGCTCTACCCCAGATTCCAGGACACAGAAGAAAAAAAAATACTAATGATGATAGACATAAGAGAATTTTTTTCAGAAGCAAGATTGACAACCAAAGACAAGTTAATTTTAGTAGCAACTGGTGGGCAATGAGATTATCTGAGAGACCCTTCAAGCAACAAAGTGCGGAGAGAAGCCTATAAAAACCTTATAAAGGAAATAAAAAGAAGACTGACTCCACAATTGGCAAGAGAGATAAGACTGTTTTGTTATTGGAAAGATACAGGTTGACAATGAAAGTTGATAATAAAAAAATAGTTGATTTTGGTGATTAATAAGTAGGAATTTTGTAACTCTTAGATTGTTTTAGATTGTTAATGTTTACTCACTAACAATTAATTAACCATAAATAATAATAACAAAATGATAATGGATACAGTGTAATGATATATACATGTATTTAGTAAAAGAAATATAGGATATAAATTGTAAATTGTGACTTGGGAAAAAGACCTATAAATTTTATTAACAAATTTTCATTTAGATCTTGTTATAAAGGCATAAGGTTTTTTCTTTTTGGGGGAGTCTGACAAGAGGAGATAGGACATAAATAGTAAATGATTTTTAGCCAATTATAATAACAAGGAAATATTAATGGTCATTGTTTAACAATATATACATGCTATGGTATTGGCAAAAGTAACTTGGATATAAATTTTAATCAGTGAGTTGGAAAAAAGGGGGGGGAAGGCTTAGAAACTTTATCAATTGACTTTTACTTAAAAGATGCTATAAAGGTGTATTGTTATTGGAGGATTTTTTGAAATAGCTAATGAATGCCATTATGTGGTTGTGTCTTTAAGTATGAATGATTTGAGGTAAAAGCATGTTCAAATAATTGTAGTCAAATGAGAATTGTGGTACATTGATAGTAAGATATACAAAGATTTTTGACTTAAAGTGTATAATCTAATATGAACTATAAGTAATGACTGTGGAAGAAATGCATGAAAGTTATCTGTAGCCAATCAACACGCTTTCTACAAGATGTAATGAAGGATGATTCTTTTTTGTGTTTTTGTTCAATTAAAAAAAATTTCAAAGAAAAAAAAAAGAACAAATGCATATAAATCCAGAATTAAGAAGACAGTCATAGATAGCATATGTTATCTCTGCAAAAAAGCTGAAGAATAGTGGACCATCTAGTTAGCTGCTGCAAAGCAGGTCACACAGACTGATTTTAAAAAATCGCATTAAAAAGTAGCAACGGCAAATTGGAATGCAAGCAGGAACTGGTCAAATGACAAAATAGAGTAAAGTAATAGAAAATGAAGAAGTTAAAGTGCTATGGGACTTTAAAATTCAAATAGACATATCACCCCAGGCTGAACAACTATTGATAAGAAAGATCAAAAAGTCTGGATATAAACATTGTTCAGGTAGTCCTCAAGTTACGAATATAATGGAGCCTGCCTATTATATTTGTAACCCTAGGATTCATAGGAGTGAATTGCATAACTTGACCGTGGTCACTTTCACCTTTCGCCCACACATTCGCTAATTGAGTGCGCGGGTTGTTAAGTGCACATGAGGTATCTCAGGGTGGGGAAGGCCATGTGGGGCTTAGTGATGGAACAGGCCACCTGCTTCAGACCACCCAAGGCCTCCACTGACCCACAAATAACTCATGCAATTGCTTCCCTCCCCCTGCTTTCTGCCATATCTTTCAAAGATCTAGCGAGCTGTCTCCCCTCCAATCTCTTTGCTTCTTTGCCTGCTCCAGGCAAAGAGCAGAGGAAGACCAGGATGAGCATGCCTGCTCAACTTCTTTGAGTAACCGAGGCTGCCTGCCACTTCTGGAGTGGCAGGCAGCCTCGTTGAGTCTCCTCCAAAGGCTTTCAGGATTGGCGCAGAAAAGTATTTTCATGCTAAAGTGAGGACTTGGGGCAGCAAACTTGTTTGATTTCAAGTCTCTCATTGGTATGCAAATACTTTTCTCCCTGGAAACTTGGAAGCTTCTGGGTGCCCTGATCTTATGTGACTTCAGGCACCTATTCTCTGAAAAAGCAGATGGGTGCTTGAAGTTGCACAACACTATGACCCCTAGAAGCTTCCAGTGTCTGTCCAGGTGAAACATGTTAGAGCGCAGATGGGGACTTCAGGCACCCATTTCCACACCAAGGCTGGAAGCTTTTGGAGGAGACTCAGCGAGGCTGCTCCAGAAGCAGCAGGCAGCCTTGGTGTGTCAGAGAAACGAAGCAGGGTGCACTCGTCCTGCTCTCCCCGGGAGCAGGCAAATAAACAGAGAGGCTGGAGGGGAGACAGCTCACTAGATCTTCAAAAGATAAGTGTGCCTCCACAGCCTGCCTATGGAGACTTGGCGAGGGAATGGGTGAGAGGGAATAGGCAGGACAAATGTTGCAGTGCTTCTACGGTTGTTTGTAAGGGTGAATGACGGCCTTGGTGCTGTAACATTCATAACTTCAGGACTGGTTGTAAGAACTTGGGGGGGGAGCATCATAGTAACTTTGAATGGTTGTTAATGAATTGTATCTCAGGGATTACCTGAAATACCTAGAAACAGCAGAATAGAAGAAAAAGAAAGGGAAAAAGGAGAAAAATCACAAAACATAAAGGCCTGCAAAGAGAAGTAAAATGACTGTGGCACAAGAAAGCAAAAGTAATACCAACAGTAATAGGTTCCTTAGATATAATCCCAAAACATCTGGAGTATCACTTGAACACCACCAGAATTAACAAAATCCTCACCTATCAATTGCAAAAAGCAACTTTACTTGGAACAACTTATGTTGCAGCACCACTGTAATTGTTCACCCTTATGAATGACAGCAGAGGCACTGCAACATTCACCCTGCCTATCCCACCATCCGATTCCCCAAAATTGCTTTTCCCCCTCCCATCCTGCCACACTGGATTCATTTACCTTGCAAAGATTTGTCCTCTCTGCCATGATTTCCTTGAGAGCGGGACAATTTTGCTTCCAGCATCCAATTGGTTTGCAAACACTTTTCGTGCATAAAAAGTGAAATGTTCTTGGCGCCATGATCTCATGGCCTGAAGTCCTACGAGATCATGACGCCAGAACATTTCACTCTTGGCACAAAATGTCTGCAAGCCAACGGGATTCTTTGAGGCAGCACAATTTCATGATCTTGGGCTGCAAAGAGGCTGGAGAGGAGACAGCTCACTAGATCTTCACCAGGTAACTGACCCGGCGCATCAGAATGGGGGGAAAGCAATTGTATGATATCTCGGTGGGTCAGGGGAGACTTTGGGTGGTCTTAAGCAGGTAGACTGTTCCATCCCTAGGCACCCCTTGGCCTTCCCCATCCTGAAACATTTCATGTGCACTTAACATCTGATGTATTTGATTATCAAATGTGTGGGTGAAAGCAGTGAGTTTTCATGTTCATTTTACGTAATTCATGCCAACGAAACCTAAGGTTACGAATGTAATTGGCAGGCTCCATTACATTCGTAACTCAAGAACTATCTGTACCATTAAACAACAAAAATCTGCTTATTCCAGGTCCTTGGGAAAGACTTGATAGGTGGACACAAATGCCAAATCCAATCTGAACATCTGGCTGTGCAATCAAAAATAATAATGGAAAAAAATCTTGGTAGCAGAATTCCTAATTTGGATGGAGTTGCCTACTTCTCAAGAACCAGATTTGTAACTAGATGAATTTCATATTTTTTGCGTGGAATTACAGATGGCAGTGGTAGCCATCAGTGTAGTGTGTATTTTATTAACTTTGGTTGATATAACAAATATGATCCTATCTAAATTCAGAGATGCATGAACTTAAGTCTAATTTCTGTAATTTATTCTGCATGGAACATATTTTGAAGGGAACTTGGAAAGTTCAGTTCCCAAATGGAAATATCTGAATCCTGGAAAGTTGCTTTATTTCCATATCCACTTTATTCATTTCAGCCATTAAATATTTAAACGACATCATAGCTGATTATTTGAAGGATATGTAAAACTGATTTATGTTGATGAATGCATTCATGTTTGAAGATTAACAGAAGCCCTATTTCTGGACTACCATTTAGACCAATTACCACTAATGATAGGATTTCCAGTGGTAATGCTTCCATATCGAATTCCAGAAAATGTTACTTTCTGGGGCTGCTCTTAAGTTTTGAAAAAAATTCTCTCTTTAGATACCAATTCAAAAATTTTGATATGTTGTTATATATGCCGCTTTTGTTTTTAACTTTAAAACTAGTTCTGATTTATTTCTGATAAAGCAGACCACTGATTTAAATAGCTAATTAGATACTCCAAAGAGAGAGATGAAATTAATTATGATGTCGAATTGTAATATGTCGATTAATATAAAATATACATGACAATCTGAGCTATTGCTTCTTCTCATACAGTAACATTATCATCAAATAAAGGTGTGTAAAACATTATATGATCAAAATGTCCTGCTCAGCCAGCCTAGCTTGAACTTGAAAGGTTTATAGATTGCAATACAGAAATCAACCATATATTCTCATATATTAGGTGATAAATTGCTCTCATTTTACAAAACCATTTCATGAATTTACTAATGATTTGAAAAGTTTGGTTGTCTTGGTGGACATTCAAGTGTTTTAAGCCAAAGTTTCTTTAGACACAATCAATTTTCACAGCAGGGATAAATCAAATATATTCATTGTTTTATTCCTCAAAGCAAAATAAAACAATTTTAAAAAACCAAGAATGTTTATTTTTGTTTTAGTTTCTGTATACAAAGAAGCAGTACTGCGAAATATTAGATCCGGTTACATAACTTGTAAGACTATATAATTTAGCCTTGTGTCTCTCTTACAGTTAACAAAATCTGAAAATTATAAAAACTATTGTTGGATCCACTAACCATGGACTGCTCCTATTGCAAATATAATTTGGGAGAATAGGAGTTTAATATTTCAGATCTTGTTTAATAAAATGTTAGAGCCATTTAATGTGTGATTATGATTGGTCAGGTACTATTTCTGCATCTGCAGAAATGAATATAATTACTACTTTCAAATACATTTATAAATGCATCTTCAAAATTACAGAAATATGCACATCATCTGCAAAACATTATACCTTACAGATAATCCTTCCTTAAAAACTCTAATGGGGACTGGAATTTCCAGAAAGGCTGTTGTTAGGCGACACATGACAAAATCACTTAGGAACAGCAGTTCTAGAAACTCTGACTGCGATCATTAGGCAATAATTAGGCAATGACTACATCATCATTAGGTGAGCATCTCACACCGTTCCTGCCCTGCTATGGTCTCCTTCAATTCCTCCCACTTGCCTATCTTTCCCCAATTTGTGCCCTTTTGGCCATCCTGCACTGTGCCTCTGCAACCTATCCCTGATGGTCACCAATACCCACTGACATCTTCTTCCTTTCACTGCTGACCAGGCATGCCCAAACAAGGCAGCTGTTGTCCTTTTGAGACATAAGCTGCACTGACTTCCAATGCAATAGGAAAATGCAGATGGCAGTGTAGTTGTACACCTCTTGAGTCTATTGAAAACTAACAATTTCATCAGTGAAAGGAATGCTGCAGATTTCATTCAGATTTCTATGTAATATTTCTTGACCGCTGGCTAAGATGGATTCAAAATATGCAACTTTTAAAAAAAATATCCAATATTGTTGAACGTGTAAATTAGGAAGCATCAAAGTATTTTAAGAGGCATTTAAACAAATCAAAGAAATCCAAAACATAGCTATAAGGCAGTGATGGCTAACCTTTTTCAGATTGCGTGCCAAAAGCGGGGGGAGCGTAGGAGGCGTCATGCACAGGCATGCCCACACTCATAATGCTATGTGCACGCCCCTCGCATGCATGTGCAACCCCCCCTGCACACATGCAACCTCCCCACCACCACTTTTGGCCCGCGATGGACCCATTTTTTGCCCATCCCAGGCTCCAGAGGCTTTCTAGGGGAGAGCGAAAACAGCCTCCCCCGCCACCCCGGAGGCTTCAGGCGGCTTCCCTGAATTCAGGCTCCTGAGGGTGAAAAATAGCCGTACGGCCAACCCAGAAGTTTGGGAACAGTGACTTCCGGTTTGTCCATAGGGCCGTTTTTTGCCCTCTGGAGCCTTCAGTCGCCGTTTCCAAACTTCTGGGTTGCCAGTACAGCTGTTTTTCACCCTCCGGAGCCTTCCCTGAAGCCTCTGGAGGGTGAAAAAGTCCCTAACCCGGAAGTTACTTCCAGTTTGTCCGTAGGACCATTTTTTCACCTTCCAGAGCCTTCAGGAGTCTTTCATGAAGGTTCCGGAACTCAAAAAATGGCCCAACATGCAAACCAGAAGTCCAGAAACCTCTGGAGGGCAAAAAACAGCTGAAAAAGAGGGTCAAAGTCAGCGAGCTGACAGGGTAATGCCTCACGTGCCCTAACGAATGCCACCTGTAGCACATATGCCATAGGTTCGCCATCATGGCTATAAGGTAACATTCATTATGAGGAAACTTGTATTAGCATGGCATATTTTGCTCTCTTCGTTTCCCAAAATATACTTTAGAGCAGAGTTCCCCAACCTTTTTAGGTTGCAGCCCAGAGGAAGGGAGGGGCGAAATAGGGGATAGTTTTGTGGGAGGGGTAGGTTGGGGACCTCTGCTTTAGAATATCCCTAAATTTTCTAAGGGGAAATTTGCTGATCAAGAGGATAAAGAATAATTCAACTAGTTACCATTTCTAGCATCCCATTTCTGCTTCCTTCTTCAAAGTATTTTGACCTGCTCCATGAAAATTTGGCAGCAAAATTGGCAGATGTAACAAAAATCACATATATACATTTCCACATAGCTACACCCTAGTTTTTAATATTTGCAGATTCCTAAATCCAGAAAGATAGCTTTATGTTAATACCACTAATCATAACCATGTCTAATCTTTACTCTTGTCAGATTACATAAAATTATATTGTTGTTGCCGCCGCTGTTGTTATTATTCATTTTTCAAACGAAAATCACTGGAAAGCCTATGATGGCAATATCCTAAATCATTCTATGGAAACAAGTAAATTCATATAGCATAATATTTAATTTTGCTAAATAAAATGTAATCTAGGAAGAAGTCAAACTTATAAAATAGTAAGACATTGACTTTCCAGACTATTTTTGAGGGCCTGTAGCCAAATATAACTTATATAACTTTAACTGTTAACATTAGATGTCAGGAAGCTTACTGCCTGATTTTCAGCTTACTGTTTAACTTTCAGCTAGCCATTGAATCTCAGCCTCATTTACCCCCAAATGATCTTATAAGAAAAAAATAATCCCATTTTCAACTCCTAAAGGGCAGAATATAAATCTAACATAAAAAGAATAAACAGTCCTTAGCTATTTTTCTGAGTTAAAAGGCTATAGCAGACCTATCAAACTGGTAGCCCGCGGGGCCAGATGCATCATGTGCAGGCCACGCCCACCCCAGCTCCGCAAAGACAAAAAATGCCATGACACATCACAATACATCATGTGACACGATTGAGTTTGGCACACATTGGCTATAGTATTGCTTCTATACTTTAAAATAGAGCTGAATAACTGGGAACTATCTAGATTCTCTGGAGTAACACATGAATGAAATATTTCAAACAACTACAGATATTCCTTGTTAAGCAACCAAAACTGGGATGGGCAACATAGCCAGTAAGTGATGGAGTCACTAAGTAAAAAAGAAAAATCACATGACAGTGATTGCGCTTATACTTTTACTTCAGCCTTCCTTTGTCCCTATTCCCAACCATTTGGAACGCTCACCCTGGTGCTCATATAATTACTGGTTGTACTTAAGTACAGTAATTGGGATTAGCAACTCTGTTACTAGGCAACGTGATCATAAAGTGTAACGTCACATGACCTTGTAGAAAGCAATTCTGGTAGTTCCAACTGCCATCATACTATCCTTTCAATATATATTCCTCATTGTGTTCCTGCTTACTTTTTTATAATTCTTTCCTCTTCAATCTCTTTGGTGTAGTAGGGAGAAGAGGAGAAAAATCAGGTCAGGCACAGCAGACATTGCAACAATATTGTAGTTCTTAAGTTACTAACATGGTTGTTAAGTGAATCTGGCTTCCCCATTGACTTTGCTTGTCAAAAGATTGCAAAAGGTGATCATGTGACCTCGCGATACTGCAAACATCATAAATATATGCCAGTTGCCAAGCATCCAAATTTTGATCATCTGACCATGGGAATGCTGCAACCATCGTAAGTATAAAAATGGTCATAAGTAACTTTTTAAAGTGCTGTTGTAACTTTAAACACTTACTAAATGAATGGTTGTAAATCGAGGACTACCTTATTTTCAATGGGCATGAGCACTACTTTTTCAAGAAAAACAAAATGAAAGTAATCACAAAAATGTTTCCGGTAAACTAATCATGTAATAAACTTAGACTAACTTTATTGTCACTTTGAATGTACACTAATTAGCATAAATTAAAATGAAATTTTGTTGCGTTCGGCTCTCAAAGGGTCACCACTCCCAATATACACTATATAAACATGACAAACAAACATAAATTATGCATATAGCCACATATTATATGACACACAGAAATAGTAGAGTCTAGTTCGGGTGTATACATGTATGTGGTTTGCAAGTCATTGGGCTTCATTCTTGTTGGTACTGGGGGGAATATACACAGCTATGACTAATAGATTAGAATAGATCCTTACCTGAACGTTTCTTTTCTGTAGTAAAGGCGGGAGGGGCTACAACAGGGTTTAGTCACAGCCTGATTGGTCCAGAGACTGAAGGATTTTTCTTAACTATCCTCCTTTCGGCTTCCAGTTTCACGAGGTTGAATGGAGAAGCTGACAGCATTATGTAAAGAAACACCACACATACAGAGAAAAACACATCGACCACCCCGACCCCATCTGATCAACTATGGGTGGAAAGTAGCCCCTCCCACCTTTACAACAGAAAAAAACCTTTCAGGTAAGGACCAACGGTCTTTTTACTGTAGTTTCGGCGGGAGGGGCTACAACAGGGACATACCCAAGCTAAGTCCCTGGGCGGACCATTGACTCCGGGGGAGGGGGGGTCACCACCTGTTGGAGCACCCGACAGCCAAAGGCTGCGTCCGCCGAAGCGAAACAATTGAGGCGATAGTGTCGAATAAAGGGGGATGGTGAGGCCCAGGTGGCCGCCCAACAAATATCCTCCAGCGGAGCCCTGGTAGCCCATGCGGCTGTGGTAGCCGCGCTTCTAGTGGAGTGGGCAGTAATGCCCTGCGGTGGGACCTGGTGTACTGCCTGATAGGCCTCCATGATGGCCTGTTGCAGCCACCTGCCTATGGTGGGCGAAGACACCCTAGCACGTAGCGTGCTAGGTTGGAAGGACAGGAACAGGGCCTCTAAACGCCTGATAGGAGATGTACACCTCAGATAAATGCGCAGGGCGTGGCGGACATCTAGGCGCTGCCAGCGGACCTCCCTCTTGTGGGAAGGGGAAGGGCAGAAGTTTGGAAGAACAACCTCCTGCGATCTATGGAACAGGGAGTTAATTTTTGGAAGAAAGGTCGGATCTAGCCTCAGGACAACCCTGTCTTGGTGGAATTGGCACAAATCCTCCTTGGACGACAAGGCGCCCAATTCAGAAATCCATCTAGCCGAGGTGACAGCGACAAGGAAGATCACCTTCAGGGTTAGGAACCTAAGGTGTATGATCCTCAATGATTTGAAGGGCCCCCCAGTAAGGGTTCTAAGAACCAGTGAGAGATCCCACACAGGGAACCTGTATACGGGAGGAGGACATAGGTTTGCCGCCCCTTTGAGGAAATGCTTCACCAACAGTGCTTTAGTGACCAATGACCCTCCCCTGCTAACACCGAAGAGAGGGCAGCCATCTGCCTCCGTAGGGTGTTATGAGAGAGGCCACGGTCCAGACCATGTTGTAAAAATTTGAGGACCTGGGCGACTGAGGCTGAAGCCGGGGCAATGTGGAACCTCCCGCACCAGGCATGAACGTTGACCATGTGGAATTATAAATTCGAGTGGTCGATGGGCACCTGGCCGCCTCAACGGTGGAGATAACCTTGGCGGACAGGCTAGCATCCCTCAGGAGGCACTGCTCAAGTGCCAGCCGGTCAGCTGGAGCCACTGGGGCTCTGGATGAACCAGGACCCCCTGGCACAGGGTGACTTCCTCCCAAGGAATCCTCCAGTGTGGAGAGATGGATAGTTGAACTAGGTCCGCGAACCAAGGTTGCCTCGGCCAAAACGGGGCCAACACTATTCCAACACTATTTTCCTCAGGGTTCCCTGGATGAGGGGAAGGGGAGGGAAGGCGTAAAGGAGACCAGGGGGCCATGGGCTCCTGAGAGCGTCCTTGCCCTCCGCATTGTGTGCAGGAAAGCGGGAGAAGAATCAGGGAAGTTGGGTGTTGGTCAGGCTGGCGAACAAGTCCATCAGCAGATCGCCGAAACGGAGGCAGATCTTGTGAAATATCTCTGGAGCCAGCTGCCACTCGCCGTGATCTAGGTGGGCCGCCTTCAGCTCCAGTCAATTGATGTTGTGGCGAAGGTCGGACTTTGACCATCGTCCTTGCGCCAGGCTGGTCTCCATCACCGTTCCCCAGCCAAAGAGTCTGGCGTCCATCGTGATGGAGATGCGGTCTGGTTCCCAGAATTCGGCCCCGCAGTTCAAGGACGGGGACAACCTCCACCTCAGGGAAAAGCGGAGGCCCAGTGGTAGATGAATAGAACATGGGGAGTTGCTCTTCCACTGTCGTTGGAATGGAATGAACATCCACTGAAGTGTTCTGGAGTGTAGGCGGGCCCACGGGATGATCCCTATGCACGACACCATCTTGCCCAGTAATTGTGCCAAGGTCAGGATGGAAGCTGACTGACTTGCGCGGACGTGTCGTGCCAAGGTTTGCAGACTTGTCAGACGTTCTGATGAAAGACGAACTTGAGCTTGAGCTGCAGAGACTGTAACTTGAGAAACTGCCACTGCTGAAGGAGCCAGCAGTTTACTGACTAGCTGCAGGGTAAGAGGCAAGCCCCCCCACTCTTTCTCCATGAGACTGAAACAGTTTCTTTTGGCCACAGTCTGTTTTAATCAAATTTAGGATATCCAATTAATCAAATCAATACTTTAATCGTACCTCACTGGAGCCACAGTTAGTGCTTAGACCAAAGACTGAGGGAAACTGGGAGCCGAAAGGGAAAGGAGGATACTTAAGAAAAATCCCTCAGTCTCTGGACCAATCAGGCTGTGACTAAACCCTGTTGTAGCCCCTCCTGCTGAAACTACAGGAAAATCAAAAAGTATCCATAGTTGCTGATTCTAAATGTCAAGGAGAGCTTCCTTTGGAAGCACCCATTAGAAGGAATGATGCTGGTGTCTCCCAATTCATTTTTGTCTTCCCTACAAAATACTATATTCCTATGCTATCACAATAGATGTTATACAACTCTTTCCAAAATCAATCAGTCTGATACTCAATAGAATAAAGAATAGCATAATAAATTATTTCATATTCCACATAGGTGTTACTTTAACTTAATTCATATAGCTATACATTTACCTCCATATCAGATGAACATGGTGAATGGAAAGTCAGAATTATATTTTTTGCAGGTTTCCCTTCATCTTTCACAATATGACAATTTTCTTTTTTAGCTGTAATAGATATGACTGAAAAGCTAAAACACAGTGGGACCCCATCAAACCAAACAAATAAGATGTAAATTTAGATGTATATCTAAAAAGAATAAAAGCAGGTCTATTTAAAAGAGAGAAATATGCCATCTAAGTATGGAAATGGTTCAAGTAGACTTAATATGAAAGTCCTATAGCACTGACAGACATTCTGATGTTAGTTCTTATGGAAAAGGATAACTCCCTTCCCCATTTCAGACTGATAAACCAGAGAGCAATTCCAAAGAAATAAGCAACCTTACATATATTTGCCAGAGGACATAAAGAACGAGAACAGTCAAGATGTCTTTACTTCCAATGGAGGGTCATTTCATATCAAGTGGTCTGGGGCTCCCTGCTCAACCATCACGGATTTCGATGAAATTTTGTGTGAACGTGCACACATGTCCCCAATGAACATTGGTAAAGCATTACATGTGCTGATGCAATACTTGCAGAGATATAGTCATTGTGTGACCCCACACAGCAGCCTTCTACAGTATGACTCTGAGGTTCCAACAACTTTGAGGCATAATATCTCTGGCAATATTTTGTTGAGAGAAGCAAGACTTGACCATCTTGCACAAACGTTTGTGCTCTATTAAACAAAATATTAAAAACATTCTCATAAGCTATCTCCATCTAGATAATTTGGAGCAAAGTTGGCCAAAAATTATTGCGGCTCGAAAAAAGGCTAAATTTTTTATATCTCTGGAAGGAAAGGTTCAGTTCAGTTCAGTTGCGTTTATTTATAGGCCGCCCTTTTCCCTGGGGGGACTCAGGGCGGCTAACAACTTATGGGAGGGGAAGACATACAATAACATAAAAAACAAAGTGTAGTTAAGATCAAACAACATTCATTCAACATTCGGGCGGGGGCAAACTATGATCTTTACCCCCAGGCCTGGCGGGATAGCCAGATCTTGAGGGCTGTGCGGAAGGTCTGAAGGGTGGTGAGGGTACGAATCTCCACGGGGAGATCGTTCCAGAGGGTCGGAGCTGCTACAGAAAAGGCTCTCCTCCGCGTAGTTGCCAGCCGACACTGGCTGGCAGATGGCACTCGGAGGAGGCCTAATCTGTGGGATCTTATGGGTCGGGAGGAGGTAATTGGCAGAAGGCGGTCTCCCAAGTACGCAGATCCACTACCATGAAGGGCTTTATAGGTAGTAAGAAGCACCTTGAAGTGCACACGGAGGCCAACAGGTAGCCAGTGCAGCTCGCGGAGGATAGGTGTTATGTGGGCGAACCGAGGTGCACCCACGATCACTCGCGCGGCCGCATTCTGGACTAGCTGAAGCCGCCGAATGCTCTTCAAGGGCAGCCCCATGTAGAGCACGTTGCAGTATTCCAGCCTAGAGGTCACGAGGGCGCGAGTGACTGTTGTGAGAGCCTCCCGATTCAGGTAGGGCCGCAACTGGCGCACCAGGCGAACCTGGGCAAATGCCCCCCTGGTCACAGCCGACAGGTGGTGATCAAGTCAGCTGTGGATCCAGGAGGACTCCCAAGTTGCGAACCCTGTCTGAGGGGTGTAAATTTTGACCCCCCAGCCTGATCGTTGGAACACTAGCCAAATTTTTGGGAGGGAAACACAACAGCCACTCGGTCTTTTCTGGGTTGAGTACAAGCTTGTTAGCCCGCATCCAGTCCCTAACGGCTTCAAGACCCCGGTTCATCACGTCCACCGCTTCATTGAGTTGGCACGGGGCGGACAGATACAGCTGCGTATCGTCCGCATATTGGTGGTATCTTATCCCGTGCCTCCGAATGATCTCGCCCAGCGGTTTCATGTAGATGTTAAATAGTACGGGGGACAGGACCGACCCCTGCGGCACCCCATATGATAGGGGCCTCGTGGTCGATCTCTGACCCCCGACCAACACCGACTGCGACCTGTCCGAGAGGTAGGAGGAGAACCACTGTAAAACAGTGCCTCCCACCCCCACCTCCCGCAGTCGTCGCAGAAGGATACCATGGTCGATGGTATCGAAAGCCGCCGAGAGGTCGAGGAGAACCAAGATGGAGGCGTGGCCTCCATCCCTGGCTCTCCAGAGATCATCGGTCAATGCGACCAAAGCGGTTTCTGTGCTGTAACCAGGTCTGAAGCCGGACTGGAAGGGGTCCAGGTAATCGGCTTCCTCCAAGGACCGCTGGAGCTGGTAGGCCACCACCTTCTCAACAACCTTCCCAATAAAGGGGAGGTTGGAGACTGGACGATAGTTGTTAAGTACGGCTGGATCCAAAGATGGTTTCTTCAGGAGGGGTCTCACCACCGCCGTTTTAAGTGCGGCGGGGAAGTGCCCCTCCCGAAGCGAGGCGGTAATAACCGCTTGGATCCAGCCCCGTGTCACCTCCCTGCTGTTAGCAACCAGCCAGGAGGGACACGGGTCCAGTACGCAGGTGGAGGCACTCACAGCCCTCATGGCCTTGTCCACGTCCCCGGAAGTAACATCCTGAAACTCAACCCAGCGATGGTCGACCAAATCATCCTCTCGTGCCTCTGCTGGCTCTGCAAAGGTGGAGTCCAAATCCGACCGAAACCGAGCAACTTTGTCCGCCAAGAACTGGGCATAATCCTCAGCCCTACCCTGCAAGGGGTCCCCCGTATCCCTCTTATTTAAGAGGGAGCGGGTTATCCTAAACAGGGCGGCTGGACGAGACTCGGCGGACGCAACCAAGGTGGCAATATAAGATCTCTTTGCTGCCCTAAGTGCCCTGATGTAATCCTTGGTGCAGGTTGTTAAGAGTGCTCGGTTCGGTTCGGATTTATCGGACCTCCACAGGTAAAACTTTACCAATGTTCATTGGGGATGTGTGCGCATGTTCATGTTCATTGAAATCCGTGATGGTCGAGTGGAGCATTTTTCTGAAATCAGACCAGTTGACATGGAAATGCTCTGTGAAACAAGTTTATTTGACCATTGCCTGATGCAGGTCCTGATAATTTGGTTGATATAGCCTGAAAAGATCAGCAGCTACACTATATTGCCAAAAATATTCGCTCACAACTGATTATGTGGCTGGGTGAGCGAATACTTTTGGCAATATAGTGTATATAATCTACTTCCTCTCTTTTGGCATGGAGATCAGGTCTCCCTTATTGTCCAGAAGAAGTACTATAGGGTGTGAACCAGTTAAAGGATGTTCATCTCTTGTTTCTGAAATTCAGATCCTTTCATTAATACTTTGGGATGTAATAACAGCAAAACTAGGAGATGTGAATTAGCCCAGGGGAGCCTTGGTCATAAAAGAATGTAGGTGGGATGCTTGGACAGAAAAGTATAAACCGTCTCCAGTAAATCCACCAAGAGCATGGCATATTTTTTTTCTTAAGGGCCTCTATTCTGTTGTATTTGATATTGTGATTTATTTGCTTGAGATCTAAGATAATCCTATTCTTGGGAATATGGAGTATAAATCAGAGAAGTTCTTGCTTCTTTAAACCTATCTGATAGCTTGTACATCTTGGATATGGTTTATGATCTTCAGGATCTGCTGCTGTTAATGGTTGTCTTATGACAACTTGGGGCTTGAGATGTCAAAGGAGTATGGCGAATTTGAAATGTATCTTTGTGACCCATGCATTTGATATTTCATATGAATCTAGATGTCTGCAAATTTCATTAGTTTTCTATACACAGGGAAGCTAAGACACTCACTAAATTGATACTCCCCCCCCCCCTTCTGTGGGTGAATAAGGTTTCTGCCTGACATTCTGGTATAATCTATTTTGGGATTTCTACCATCACCTACCCCCCTATGTTTTTTGGCTCTTCTGCAGATATGTATGAATGTTGAAAAGATGAAAGAATGGGAGGTATAACTAGGCATTCTGCTAACACTATTTTGTTTTTGTTGGTGGTAATGATGGTGATTAAGGACATGGCTTTCTTCATGTTTTCTATTAGGACATCATCAAGAGCTTCTCTGAACAGCTTTCTCTTTAAGCAGTCTGGCCAGGAGGAATTAGAGACAACATTCCTATTCTTCAAAGGTCTCTTTTGGTAGCTATATGACACATAAAATCCCAAAAAATGAGCAGCAAGAATGCATGCTTTAGAATAGGTATCGAAGCAAACAATTTCAGATTGTTTCTCCAGGTCACAAATAATGGCACATCTGATCTGCATTTCTGTATTTTTATGAAGCACTAATTAGTAATAATTTGTAGGTGTATGCATCAACTTTTTCTATAAATTATCTCTACATAATGATTCAAAGGCTGCTTTCAAATCACCGGTGACATAGTGAGGTCTACATGAGAGACCAGAACCAATCAGCAAATTTCCATTAAGGTTTCTATTATATAACTTACTAATACTCAATACTGACCCAAAATTGGATAGGCTGGGAGGTTAATGCCATTCTAAAGAATGGGAAAGTAGCACATGCAAGTTCACTAGTTCACTTAATTTGGAATTCTCAACTAGAGCAACTCCTATCCCACATTTAAGCATGTACAGTATCTGTCTAATAATGTACTGGGAGTTAAACTCGCAATAAGTGGAATGTACAAAAGGAAAAATCAGAAAATGGGGGAAAAAATAACAAGAAAAAAAAGGTGACCTACAACCTTCAGTACAATTATAAATAATTTTAGTAACTCCTCATTCCTTCTTGATTTACAATTGATGATCTCTTCACCCATATTCCATCTCTTCTCTATAGACAAATCCACAAAGCATGATCTATTCAGTCTTGGTAACACCAGAAAGTTAATTAAGATTTATCAGAAATAGCAATATATTTTATTTTAGACCAACTTCATTTTCTTTTTAAACAGTCTTAATCTTTAATCCAAACAAATAGAATATGATTTCTTTTCATTTATTCTTTATCTCTTCTTCTCAAAGATTTAACAATCCTTTTTTGTAAATTAATATAAAAATTATTCAGGTCACTCTCTTTGTTCATTATTTGTATTTTCCTTTTGATTTTTGAAACATCAACCAGTTTGTTATGTCCAGTGAGACGTTATTTTCCATGTCATGTTCGTAGCCTATCATTTATAGATCCATTTTCAATGCCATCTCTATCATGTCGAATAAAACTTGTTTCTCATTTGCTATATCTTCCATAACATCTTTTGGACATAGTCTAACTATAGAAGCAAACACTGCTATTGTTACTGCTGATACCAACTTCTGATTCCGTGTCCTTCAATACTTTCACTTTATGTTTTGCATCATTTATTAAGTCTTAGTTAATTTCCTGTCAATCAGGCCTGTATATTCTAATCATTTAATTAAAATATTTAATTCTCTCTAGTGACCAATTTTTAATTACTTAATATTAATTAGTTTATAACTTTCAAGGATCAATGTTTTATTTAGCTTTTGCTGTTAATATTTTGAGAAACAAAATATAAGAAAAACAGCAAATAAGGCATGACTATGATTAGAGCCAATCAGTGGAGTTGCAATAAATGTAATTGTACAAAGTTTTCTTGGACATAACTGTAACTTACTCAACCAGCAGAAGCTAAAAGACAAGAAGTATCCCTTTTACAGGTCAGTTCCATAAGAAGGAGCGTGTTTTCACTCAATAGTAAAGCTGATAATTCTCTGGAATTGGGAGCTTCCAAACCCAAGCATTATCCTGTTTCTCTGTATTCAGACTATATCAGCCACTAGATATCAATACAACACTTTTTAACTTTAATTTTTAATAGATTTATATGCCGCCCAATCCCGTAGGACTCCAGGCGGCTTACAGATAAAGTTAATATAAAGAGTTAAATATAAAGAGTTAAAAATAAGGAACAATTTAAAAAGAAACAATTTAAAAACAAGACACCATACACTCAATCTGATTGGGGCTGGACCTCATTCCTGAGTCAACAGCCCCTGGCCTGCCGGAATAGCCAGGTTTTAGTGGCTTTTCGGAAGGCCGAGAGAGTGGGGAGGGTCCGGATCTCTATGGGTAGGTCGCTCCACAGGGTCGGAGCAGCTACAGAGAAGGCCCTCCTCCGAGGAGCCGCCAGCTGGCATTGTCCGGTCGACGGCACCTGGAGAAGGCCCAGTCTGTGAGTTCTTATCGGCTGTTGGGAGGTATGTGGCAGGAGGCGGTCTCCCAGATATCCAGGTCCTAAGCCATGTAGGGCTTTAAAGGTGATGACCAGCACCTTGAATTGTGTGTGGAGACTGATCGGAAGCCAGTGCAGCTCGTGGAGGATAGGTGTAATATGGGTGTATCTAGGTACACCCATAATCACTTGTGCGGCTGCATTCTGGACTAACTATAGACTCCAAACACTTTTCGAGGGCAGCCCCATGTAAAGCGCATTACAGTAATCGAGCTTTGAGGTGACGAGGGCATGAGTGACCATTCGAAGTGCCTCCCAGTCCAGATAGGGCCGCAACTGGTGCACCAGGCGAACCTGGGCAAAGGCCCCCCTGGCCACAGCCAACAAATGATGTTCTAATGTCAGCTGCGAATCCAGGAGGACACCCAAGTTGTGGACCCTCTCTGAGGGGTGTAAAATTTCACACTCCAGGCTAAGGGATGGAATATCTGGATTATCCTTGGGAGGCAGCATCAATAGCCACTCGGTCTTGTCTGGATTGAGTGCAAGCTTGTTCACTCCCATCCAGACCCTGACAGCCTCCAGGCACTGGCACATCACTTCCACCACTTCGCTGAGTTGGCACAGATAGAGTTGAGTATCGTCCACATACTGATGGTATTTGATCCCGTGCCGGCATATGATCTCATGGAAATGGCTTCATGTAGATGTTAAATAGGAGGGGGGACAGGACCAAGCCCTGCGGCACCCCATATTTAAGGGGCCTAGGGGTCGACCTCTGTCCTCCAACCAACACCGACTGCGACCTTTCTGAGAGGTAGGAGAACCACCGTAGAACGGTGCCTCCCACTCCCACCTCCCGCAACCGCTGCAGAAGGATACCATGGTCAATGGTATCGAAGGCCGCTGAGAGGTCAAGAAGCACCAGGATAGAGGAATATCCTCTATTCCTGGCCCGCCAGAGATCATTGATCAGCGCAACCAAAGCAGTTTCGGTGCCGTAACCAGGCCTGAAACCCGACTGAAAAGGGTCTAGATAATCTGTTTCATCCAAGGACCGTCGGAGTTGAAAGGCCACCACCTTCTCAACAAGCTTCCCTACAAAGGGGAGGTTGGAGACTGGACGATAGTTGTTAAGGATAGCTGGGTCCAAAGAAGGCTTTTTAAGGAGGGGTCTCACCACCGCATCCTTTAGTGGGTGCGGGAAAGATCCCTCCCGTAGAGAGGCGTTGACAATCATCAGGAGCCAGCCTTGTGTTACCTCCCTGTCAGGAGGGACACGGGTCCAGTAGGCAGGTGGAGGCACTCACTGCTCCCATGGCCTTGTTCACTTCCTCAGGAGCGACAAGTTGAAACTCGCTCCACAAAGTCCGATCAAGGCCCTCCCCCAGCATCTCAGCAGGAACTGCCCAAGTGGAGTCCAGGTCCGTCCGAAACTGAGCGACTTTGTCCGACAGAAACTGAACAAATTCCTCGGCTCTACCCTGTAAGGGTTCACTCGCATCCCTCCCTTTCAAGAGGGAGCGTGTTATCCTAAACAGGGCGGCCGGGTGAGATTCTGCGGATGCAATAAGAGCGGAAAAATGAGCACATTTTGCCGCCCGTATTGCCACTAAATAAGTCCTAATAAAGGCTCTTGGTAGGGTTCGGTCAGATTCGGAGTTACTAGCCCTCCAACGTCACTCTAGGCGTCTCTTTTGGTGCTTCATCTCCCGGAGTTCCTCGGTAAACCAAGGCACCCTCCTGGATCCACTGCTGCGGAGAGGCCGCAAAGGCGCAATCCGGTCCAGTGCCTCAGCCGCCGCTGTATTCCAAGCCGCGACCAAGGACTCTGTCGGATTGTGGGCAAGGGAGTCAGGTATCTCACCAAGTGCCATCTAAAATCCCAAAGGTTCCATCAGGCGCCTGGGGCGGAACCACTTAATCGGCTCCCCCTCCCTGCGGTGGGGGAGTAGTTTCCGAAAGTCAAGCCTCAGTAGGAAGTGATCTGACCATGACAAGGGCGAGATCTCTATGCCCTTCAGTTCCAGATCACGTCTCCACTGCCCCGAGAGAAACACGAGGTCGAGCGTGTGACCCGCTGTGTGAATCGGACATTGAATTATCTGGGTCAACTCCATGGTTGTCATGGAAGCCATGAACTCCTGCGCTCCATCCGAGCGTTCGCCAAGAGATGGCAGGTTGAAATCCCCCAGTACTATCAGTCTGGGGAACTCAACCGCCAGTCCGGCTACTGACTCAAGGAGCGTAGGCAGGGCTGTTGTAATGCAGCTGGGAGGTAGGTACGTTAGAAACAAGCCCACTTGACCGGCTAAGTCCAACTTCACCAGAAGGGACTCACACCCGACAATCTACGGAGCAGGGATCCCACGAAGACCTAATGACTCTCGGATGATGGCTGCCACTCCCCCACCCCTTCTCTGGCGTCGCAGTTGGTGGAGCACCTGAAACCCTTCTGGGCACATTACTGAGAGGGGGATTCCTCCCTCGTGGCCCAGCCAGGTTTCAGTAACACATGCCAGGTCTGCCCCCTCGTCTAATATTAAGTCCCGGACGAGGGGAGCTTTATGAATCACAGACCTGGCATTTAGCAACAGCAACCTGAGACCAGGGCCCTGACATCTCTTGCCACCTGGTTCTAGAGTTGAGCTATCAGGGCCGGAAGGAGGGATTGCTGTAACGTAGCGAACCCTCCTTCCCCGGTAATGGCTAGCCCTGTAACTCCCGTCATACCTGCCTCTCCCAAACATAACCGGGAGGCTCCGGCCCGTCCCCGTCACCGTAGACCCCTCTTCCCATCCCGCCGCCTCCGTTCTCCCCAGCAGGCCATTCATGACATTCACTTTCGGATGAGAGGCGGATCCAGGCCCCCATCCACTTCTGCACTCAGTGGAGGGGGCTCCAGGCCACGCTCTCAATCCTCCCACACATACCGGCCAGGCATTCTCCACATGCATACCCCACTAATATTAAAATACAATGATACAATAAAATACTAATAAAATACGTAAAATTAAAAGTGTGGGATCATTCAATCAGACATATACATACCACATACACTCTTCCCATACAAGAAAGAAAAGTTGCGCAACTGTTAGAAAATGTGCAAGTTCGTGTAAAGTCTGTAGGTGGATTCACAAAAGTCCAGTCCGATGGAAGTTAGCGGAGGTATAGAGGGAGAAAGAAAGTTCGTCTCCCCTCTTCCTTGTGCGATAGATGGTGTAGAAATGGGAGGGGGGGTCCAAAAAAGCCAGAGGGGGGCTGAGATGGCGTCCCTTGGCATCGACGGGCGGCAGTGGTCACACCAAACGGGACCAGATCGCCAAGTCCAACATCCAGCAGTCGAGAGCAGGGAAGCCAGATGACAAAAACCCTGTATGGGTGAGGGCAAACAGAGGGCCAACAGAGAAGGAGAGGCCGCACTGCAGGGAGAGGCCGAGTCAAATAAGATGGAGGAGGGGGGGAGTCTAAGGGGCTGTGGCAGCGGCCGCGAGGCCAGTTGCCTGGTCTTATACAGCACCATATCAAACCGACTAACCCCCTCTTTGAAACCGGTCAGCAGAGTCCAAAGGATTCCAAAAAGCAGGGACAAGGATGTCAAGGGATGCCAGGAACACCAAGCAACGTAAACTGCCGAGCAGAGGCGGGGGGCCCTAAAGAGACTGTGGCAGCAGGGAATATGCCAGCTGCCTTGTCTCATTCAGCGTCGTTCGAATCACCCACCTCCTCTTTGGTAACAATAATCCTCGAGCAGTCCGATGAACACACGGGGCTCCTCCCAGTCGACAAAGAAACAGGACTAGGCCCATAAAACTTCAATGGTATTACATGCTTGGCCCAAAGTCAAAATGGGAAAGTAAATATCATCAATATATTGATGACATTAGAACTTGTGTTGAAAGATGGCCTCACCCAGGGCTTCATGAAATTTTTTGAGAGCTTCTTGCAGAAAGAAAAGAGCCCTGATCGCTATGGTACCCCACAATTAAGGAGTAATGAAATGGACTTTTCCCTTATCATCACCAATTTGAATCAACAAGAAGCAAAACTACTGCAACTCACAGTCTTCCACTCCCAACCCAGGAAAGCCCAGGATATAGTAATATGGAAAGACACTAAGATGTCTTAGACACAACAGATGAGGGTTGTACTCACATCACAGACGTATCCACATGTGCAATTAATGTCATTTCTGTACAATTCTGTGTCATTTCCATCCTAAACCTTTGCAGATTTCTTAAAGAGTACTTATAGTTATGTAAACTTTAACCAAAATCATTAAATTACAAGTTCCAAGTCCTATCATATGCCTAAAAGTAAGCACAATAAGCAAAGTAAATTTTGATCCCTTAATAGCACATACAGTAAATCAACACATACAGTGTTCTGTTTTTATCCCAGGAAATCTAGACAGAACTTTAGAAGGCTAATTATATGTGACATAACAATCATATATACTCACCAGTAAGTACAGCTTTTGCAGAAGGATCTGCAAGATCTAAAGCTGATTTTCCATCTGTATTCCGAATATTTGGATCAGCTCCATGTTGCAGCAGTACTGAATAAAGAAATAATAATAATTCTCAAACATTTGGCATATAGAATAAATGCAACTGCCAATAAAACATACACTGATCATGCTGCCAACAAAGATCATAATCCAGAAATCTGCTTTTGTTTATAATAGACTATTCAACTACTGATTAGTTTTTCCTCAAGGGTGAACATCCCTCCTTATATCACAGAACAGTTTAGACCCATAAATCTACTATTAGGCTGCAAATAAACTAATTATGGACAATAGATAAATGACATGAATGTACAGAGCACATTCTCTATCTCTTTAACTGATATTTGGTGTAAAGTTTCAAAAAGTATTTTGACATGAACACATCCACATAAATAAATTATTCATGAATTTCTTTGAATATTCCAATTTGGTCCCCAATATTTAGCCATCACTAATCTAGCTGCCATTATCAAATTTACAATCAATTCCTTTTTTGTTTCATTTATATCCTGTTTTTCCACCAGCAACAGAAATGCAATCCTCAGTGAAATCTCTAAATTTACATTCAAGTGTTCTAATTTCTCTGAGCACCATGTCCCATATTTTTGTGCGCTATCATAATCCCACCACATGTTTATATGTTCCAACCTCTTTTTTGCACCTCCAACAAATATTTGTATATTTATCATCTATTTGATTTAATTTATATGGCATTAGGTACCACCTCTATATCACTTTATATCCATTTTCCTTAACTCTTAACTAAATATAAGTGCATATATTCTTATATACACTTCTGTTCTAAATATTTTTCCAATCATTATCATTTATTTCTCCTAAATTTGATTCCCAAATTAATTTTAAACCTTTTGCCTGTTCTAATTCAGTTAATATTCAATATATTTTCCCAGTTCTTCCTTTACCTATATATTCTTCAGTCACCTCACATTCTTTTATAATCATTTCAAATTTTGATAACTATATTTCTTCCACTTTTATCCATTTCTCTAATTGTATTAAATTCAACCAATTTAATTTAATATCTGATAAAACGGTCTTTAGTTGTTAAAGGAGAAATTCCGGCCATTAACTGGTATCTCCATTTGTTCCATAATTCTATCATTTAAAAAAAAAGAGATAATGAATCCTCCTAGCATTTTTTAAAATATCCTTTTTAAACCAATATGTTTCTATAGAATTACCTATTTCCTTTAATTATTTTAACTCTACATTCCTCCATCTCTAGTCAATGCTATAATATCTGGGGCCACCTTTAATTGATTCGCTACCCAGTAATTTCTATCATTTGGAAGACCCAGCCCACTATTTTTAATGGTTCATACTGTAATGCTTTACTTATTCTTGCTCTTCTACCTCCATTAGAATACGCCTCCAGCAATCTCTGTATTTGCTTTAATTCTTGATCCGAAAATTTAATTGGGATCATCCAAAACAAAAAATGAATTTTTGGTAAAAACTTCATTTTTATCATTGAAGTTCTTCTAAACAATGATAATTTTACTTTCTCATATTTATTTATTTTATCTTTTATATCTTCATTTAACTTTTCATAGTGCATTTTCTTTAACTCTTGAATATTTTGGGGGTGTCAATACCTAAATATTTAATGCTATCTACTATTTTTAATTTATATTTTCCTTTCAATTTTTTAATTCAATTATTCAATTTTCAATACATCCACTTCTTCTTTACTATGGTTATATAAAATCATTTCTGATTTTCCCCAGTTTATTTGTAATCCAATATATTTCCCAAATTCATTCAGGTGTAAATGCTCTATAATAACTACAGGATTTTGAAATGTTAATAATATATTGTCTGCAAATAATATTTTAGGTTTTTTTTGAACACCAATTCCTTCAATCAATGAATCTTCCCTAATTGCATTTGCCAAAACCTCCATCAATGCAAACAAAACTGGGGATAAAGGGCAACCTGAGACAGGTAGTTGTTTATAGCAACATTAATTTTTAAAAAATGAACATATACTGCCTACATATTTCATTATTTCCACTTTAATAACCCCCATTCTTCATATAACATTATTCTGAGCAGGCTGCATAATCTTACTTTATTCTTTACCAAATGTACTAATTATTCAACTCAATGTTCCAATTAACAGAAAGTGAAATAAATCACATTGTAAGCTAAAAAAAATTTGGGGAAGCAAATTTTCTTCAATGTAATAAGTTGACACTAATATTTATGTAAAACCATTACATTCTTCAAAATATAACTGTAGATTTAAAAGCATCAGTTAAATTACCATTACAATATAAATTTTAAATTGATTATGTTTATCAAATAATTGTTTTGAAAAAATACTATATCCAATATATATCCCACTAAGAATGAGATGGGTGAATTTGGATAATAATGAATCTAATTTTTAAACATTCCAAGAATAACATATTTTGTTCACAGGCCTTTGTAGTAAAAACATTTCAGGAAGAAGTTGATACTAATTTTTGATGGAAAGCAATCTAAATAATTTATATATAGGTCAGGATCCTCCAATCTTTGGGCTGTGGCCGAGTACTGGGCTGAGGACCCTTTGGAATCAGGCTGTGGCTGGCAGGTATGAAGTGCACGGGCATGAAGCGCCACTCATACAAATGGAGCTTCGTGTGTGTGTGCACGCAAGTACCTGCCCCCCGCAGAAATGGAGCTGCCATTCACATGGAACTATTTCCTCTTCCTCTCTACTGGTCTGCAAAGTGGGAAAGGTTAGGGACCACCAATATAGGTAATCCTCAGGTTACAATGGCAATTGAGATGGGAATTGCCATTAACTAGCAATGAAGTCATAAAATGTGAATGTCACATGACTGCATCACTTAGAGATGATAATCCTAGCCATTATCAGAGGAACTCCAAGTCATGAAAACCTAGAAAATAAGGAGTGTCAGAGCTATAAATTTCTTATTTGTTTTTTAGTAAAAACACTGCACATATATTGCATTTTTGAGGAGTAGTGTTGCAATTTCATTTATTTACTTAATGACTGCTTGGACAAGTACCTATAGTTTTCTTGGCAAGACTTTAGAAACAATTTGCTATTGCCTGTTTCCTAGGGCTCAGAAAGAAGATGGGCCAAGATCACCTAATTGGCTTTGAAGATAAGTGGGATTAGAATTCCCAGCTTTCAGGTTTGTAACTTGGTGCCTTAACCACTGTAACAAACTGGCTGTCTGATAATATCTGTTATACATGCAGTATTGATGCAAGATTGATTGATAGAAATTAAATACATATTTTAGACTTAAATAACCTAGAAGCAATGTTGTATAATTATTTGAATGATGCACAGCAATGTGAAATTAATCTGATATACTCTTGGTACACTTGTCAGTTTTAATCAATATGCAATATAATTAAGTTTTTATTTAAAAAAATAGTTTTTGCATCAGAGAATGATTCAGTGAAATACTACGCATTTAATATCAAAAATATTAGTCTTAAAAACTATGTTTAGATCAATTGCAGACATATAAGGGCAGATTTGTTTCACAAAGAAGATCCTAAGAACACTGAAACTGCTTCTATAGGTAGTCCTTAGTTAATGACCATTTCTTCAGCGACTTTTCAGTGACTATTTAAAGTTATCACACGGCTGAACAACTTTGAGGACTATAGCTAGTCCTCAAAGTTGCAGCCATTGTAACAGTCCCAGAGATGTGATCACAATTCAGACGCTTGGCAACCAGCTTGCAATTAGAATTGTTACAATGTCCCATGATCATCATTTGCAACCTTCCCTGCCAGCTTCCAATTAACAAAGTCAATGGGTAAACTGGCAAGAAATTACAAATTGTGATTATGTAACATTTGTGCCTAATATCCATGTGGGATTTTGGCTAAAACAGCCATCATCATGTTGTGTTTTTTACAATTGTGTTGTTTAGTGATAGAGTTCCAAATTCCAATTACTGTCATTAACAGGCTGTACTATTATATAAAAGATATATTATAATTTAATGAAACTTGAGTCTGGATACCACTTTTATAACCTTTAACAACAGACATACACACACTTTTTTCTAAAAGCTAACCTTGTCGAAAAGTTTTTCTTCAACAGACGGGTGAAAAACATACTACTTCAGGATGCCCACATGCTGCCCAGGCTCCTTGCGCCCCACAACTTGACATAAAGTTTACATATCAGCAGATCATTGGGATCTCTCTTGTTTTTTTGAGGAAAGTGAGAATATCTGATTCAGGTTCTCACATTAAATATGGCAAGTTAGTTGAAAAATGGAAAAAGAATGGGAATAGCCAGTATCTATTTTGCACCTTGCTTTTGTCCTTTATTGTTCAAAATATAACAAAAAATGAAAGGCAGTGGATGTACTGGATGTTGAACTGGCACTTGGGTCAAGCCTCCCTCCCCTTAACCTTTCCTGTGGAAACTCAGGAAGGAAGGAAGGAAGGAAGGAAGGAAGGAAGGAAGGAAGGAAGGAAGGAAGGAAGGAAGGAAGGAGGAAATAATAAAAAAAGCATTATAAACTATAGAGGTATCATATTTTTCTATCTAATTTAATTGGTAGATGACCTCAAGAGTTCAGGTCTCAAACAACTCAACTATCTTCATGCAATTGTGTTTCCAAATTGATACTTTTGCTGCACTGTAATTTAAACTTAGAAATATTTTTTTATTGTAGCCTCAGATTTATCTTGTTTTAACTTTTTTACATCCAATACTGCTTTATAACTTCGGTTATAATACAAACAGTATTCCACTGTTATTTTATTATATTGTATTTTATGGTATGTTTTATATTTTATGATCTATGATTACAATTAAACTTACTGTACTTACTACTTGATTTATTTTAGAATGTTTCTGGTTACTTTGGGAAAAAACTGTCAAGTCAAGAATTTAATAATCAGTAAAGGAAATGACAATTATGTTTAATATCAAAACCTAACTGATATAAAGGTTAAATTACAATCAAATATATTTTTACATGGTTATGTAAAATGTGCATGTAATGTGCATGGTATGTGCATGTGCAATGTGCATGTGCATTATGTAATGTGCATGGTATGCACATTACTGTCTTATGATAATGGCAATTCAGCATCATAGGTACAAAACCTGCTGAAAACATTATAGAAAGTATTCTTAAATTTTACATATGGTAAGGATAGACAGCTATCTCTTATCTTACATTTAGAAAAGTTGTAAGTTATTCACAAATATTCTATTAATCAAATATCAAGATTTTTCATTCCACAGTTGACAGCATTTTATATTTAAATTAAATTTGGCAGTGCTGAATGTATTCATTGTTTTGGCTGATTAAGTTTCATTCTATTTCTATTTTTGTATTACACAGTAAAAACGATGGATTATGAGTTATAAAATGCAGTTAGATTATTTGTATAGATTACTCAATGGATTTTCTAAATGAGCTTTTGATACTTACCAATTTTTTAACATAAAAAAACAATTGTGTTTTGAAGAAAGCTTTACTTACCAATACACACATCTATCTTCCCTTTGATTGCAGCTTCATGAAGAGGGGTATAGTTCCAGTTGTCTCTGGCATTTGGTTCTGCTCCTTGACACAGCAAGAGGCTAACTACCTCAGCATGGCCAAAGGAACAGGCATTGTGAAGAGGTATCAGTCCACCATCATCACGAGCATGGACATTAGCTCCTGTTTGTAACAAGTGTTCCACAACATCCTTTCTT
This sequence comes from Thamnophis sirtalis, assembly GCF_051295495.1. Classification (NCBI taxonomy): domain Eukaryota; kingdom Metazoa; phylum Chordata; class Lepidosauria; order Squamata; family Natricidae; genus Thamnophis; species Thamnophis sirtalis. Next base: position 104,029,585 of record NW_028261385.1, on the reverse strand, counting down.
CCAAAACCTAGTGAAAAGAAATTGAATCAATGCAATATAGAATGCATAAATATTACCACTGTATATGGCACACAGGAGTATAAAACTCTAAAATAAATTTATAATTTACTGTATTTATAATTTACCCTGTTGCTAATATACTGCAAATATTATAGCACTTTGTTGGTTTTTTTAAAAAGTTTAGAAATGCCAATCCAAAAATATTTTAAACCTCTTTCTTGCTAAAATCCTTTTCCACAGCAAACGGTGTTAAAATATAGAAGATAATCTAATCTACTTTACTGGCCTGTTACTTTAATTCAGATCAAAACTTTCTAGAGTTGTTATCAACAGTTATATACCAAAATGCACATCTACAGTAATAATATCCAAACCAGGGTAGATAAAAAATGATTTTTTTTAAAAATAAAAAAAATGGATTTTAAAAATTTAAATTGGATTTTTTTTTATTTAAATTGGATTTTTTTTATTTTTACCAAATTTATTTTAATAAATGCTTTTGGAGTAAAAATCTATATAAAGATAGTTTTGTATTTAACATACATTAATAATTTAGTTTATTCAGCATGGAGCTTAGTTATATAGCATGAGGTTGTATATTCTGCAATATTGGGACTGTCGGTGAGTCAACAGCGGGGTCAGGAGGAGCTGCTGCAGGACAGAGATGACAGTTGCTCTTTAAAAATTATGTTTTAAATCGAGTTGATTTAAATCAAATCCACTCTGATCCAAACCAACTAATAAACAGATTTAAATCTACTTGCTATGTATCATTATTGTGTACAACAGAATTCAATTCCTTCAATCAAAACTTCAATAGCAACATAAATATTTCTATAAGACTCAAAGTATATATACAAAAATGAATAGAAATGTTATAACCACAAGTTGACACAAAAGCACTTATTGACATATCAAGTAATTTTCCAAATTCTCCTTTTACTCCAATTTAGAATTGGAGTAAAAAAAAATTCTTGATTCATTTTGAAAGTTATATTTTCTGTGCTTCATGAATGTTTGGGTTTTCTAATCACTTATGCAAATTAAAACAATATAATATAAAATAAAATAATGCTTGCTTCCTTGACTAATTTCTGGTTTATTTTATTCTCTCAGCTGCTTATTCCTACATCTCTGTAGAGTAAAGGTTCTGAAATCATGGGTTAGAATTACAGTGTAATCCTACATCATTTCTCACATCAAAGTCAAAAACACCATTTTACTGCTTGGTATTACCGGTATGAATCTAACCTAAGTCATGTCACTCCTGAATCTAATATTATTTATTCCTCTAAAATAATTTTTAATACAATGGCACTGCTGACTAGTGTCAGAAAATAATTCCCACATCAATGCCCTATTACTGAACCTATAATTATTTGATGCAGGCTGGGTGGAATTTCATGCAAATTATTGCAGGTGGGACTTAATCAATATTACATACAAACTGAGAGCATCATCTCCAATGCATTTATTATGTGTTCATGCCTTCAAGCCAGTTTTTGACTCCTAATGACTGCTTGGATAAGCAAGTCCCTGCAATTTTCTCAGAAAGGTATTTTGGAAGTGGTCTGCCATTGTCTCCTTTCTAGAATTGGAGGAAAGTGATTTTTCCAAGATTACCCAGCTGGCTTTGTGCCTAAGGAAGCACTAGAATTCAAGTCTCCCAGTTTTTAACCTGACAATCACTACATCAAACCGTCCCTCTTAATGCATCTATGCACCCCTATATAGTCAGGATAAACTATTAGGGCAACTAAACTACACTACGTTACTAGATAAATATTAGAACCTCCATAAAGTTTTTCTTTAAAATGCTGACAATCAGAAATATATGGCTAACAGGAAGGGAGATGATGGGAGTAATTTGAAATAGCTTAACCTCATTTTAATTTCTGCATCTCAGAAAAGCATCACAATTTTTTTAAAAGTTGTGGGATTTTACCAATAAATGGAGAACAGTTGGTTCTGGATAGTCTGCATTCAAATATAAACATGTGTTTTCCATATTGTTGGTCCACAGAGAAATAAATAGGAGGATTTTTTCCCAGTTATGTACCAAATGTGGTTGTGGAAATAATACTATATTTGTTTCATACTGACCAAAATGCCTTTCCAAGAGAATACTTGAAATAGCAGTTGAGGAGGGGGGGGGGGGTGTCTATTAAACTGATTTAAACATGTGACCTATCCTTTAAGTCCCTCTTTTGGAAACTTTAAAACATTTGCTATAATTATAAACAGTGCTTTTGAAAAGAGAAAACCATTATTTCTGTGCATATTGTGCCTCACATTTTATATAACAAAACTAAAAATGTCAGTTATGTAATCAACCAGTCTTTGAGCTAGCTCTTCAAAATCAACCATTCAATTCCATAAATAATTGTTTAAGTAAAATTATTCCAAGAATCACACTTTCAAGTTTTCTAATGCTTTTCTACTATTTTTGTCATTTGCTTTCTTGGAATGTGAAATCGCAAACGAATTAATTTCTCTTGTTACTTCATATTACATAGACCACTCAATGGAATAATTTCATATGCAATTGATTTTAGCAACTCTAATTCATGAAACTATACCACATGGTGTTTTCTGAGACAACATATAAAAATTTCTGGCAATGCATTTTCTGCATAATTAGAAGTTCATGTTACTGGACCTTTTATGAAAGCCATAGACTGAAAAACACAATATGAGGAGTGAGTCTTAGAAATAACTATTGCTAAATTGGGATTAAAATCCTAAAACACTCTACATCCCTTATTCTTTAAATGAATGCTGTAGTAAGGGATACAGGACCATTCACCTCCCCAGGAATGATTCTAAGTTATATAGAGAATCCTTTTCCAAGAATTCCTTCTCATCCTTATGAACTATACATTTCCTTATCAAGGGATCCATACAGAATGGGCATTCTCCAGCAGCCCTTCTGAGCCAAACCCTCATACTTTTCTTGGTTCCTTCACAATATTAACACAATGGCGGGATTCACATCATAGACCCATGAGGGCAAACCTATGGCACGCGTGCCAGAAGTGGCACACAGAGTCCGTTCTGTGGGCACAAGCGCTGTCTCCAGCCACTCTTCTGGTTTCCAGTGGTCTTCGCGGGAGCCAGAGCATCGGAAAACAGCCCAGAAAATAGCCAAAAAAGAGTTTTCCGGGTCATTTTTGGCCTGAAAAAGCCCCCAAAATAGCATGAAAACAGGCATGTGCGCGCCAGCCAGCTGGTCTTTGGTTTTCCAGTGTTCCAGTGCAGCAGGTGCACACATGTTCTGGTTTGGCCACTCGCTGCCGAAAAGGTTCGCCATCACTGTCACAGACTAAGCCAAAATCTGACCAATTAACTATTTTATGATTTAATACAATGTGCAAGCCTACATTGCTCTAACAGCATCGTCTTTCCCAATGCTTTGCTAAGAAAGCAACAGCAGACACAGCAGTTGCTCCCTCAAGATACATTATTTTACCCCTTCCCTGATTTATCTGTTTATCTCTTTCCTGACCCGCCCCAGAAAGAATGAAAAGCCTCCTACATTCTTCACTGGGCAGTACAAGACCCAGTCTGAGCAAGGCAAACCCTCTTTAACCCTCAGCAGAGCTCAGACAAAGCGCAGAGAGGATGGTTTCCACAGAGGGGACCTAAGTCATTTTGCTGCCTCCTATGCAAGACTTCTTCCCTTGCTCCATGCAGAGGATGGAAAGCCTGAAGCCAATTATGGCTTACTACCACCTCTTTCTTGGTCGAGGCAGTTGGGGCCATTGGCCTTAAGAGACCTTGCACGGTGGGCGGCTGTTTCTTCACCTCAGCTGTGGCAAAGCGTCCCAACCAAACGGCGGAGTCCGACGCTATACTTTGGAGCTCCCTCCCTACCCGCCCGCCCCACAGGACCCTCACCTGCCGCGAAATGTAAAGGGGTGGATTTCCGGCCGGCCATGTCTTTGGCGTTGACGTTGGTAGCATCCACCAAGCGCCTGACCCGGGTTACGTCCCCATTGCGGCAGGCCTCGAGCAGCTCCCGGAAAGCGCCGCTTCCCACGGGGGGAGGAAGGGGCTGCAACGGCGGAGGGGGCGGATCGGGGCTGTCGGGAGCAGCCGGGCTGGAGGCGGCAGAGGAGGAAGACGAAGACCCGGAGCTGCTGCTGCTGCTGGTGGTGGCGGCGCTGCTGGCCCCGGAGCCCGGCGGCGGCGGAGGCCCGGAGCTTTCGCAGGCGCTCTCTGGAGAAAAAGGCCTCTCCGTTCCCGCCGTCCCTTCCCGGCCGCTGTTGGCGGGGGCCTCGCCCTCAACTCCGGCCAGAGTGGGCCGCTGCTGAGAGGAAACTCCCGTGGGGGAAAGGTTGGGGCTGCGAGGCGGAGACACGGGCGCCTGGACTGAGTGATGACTTGGAGGGTGAGCGGGGTGATGATGATGATGCTGCTGCGAGCGACGCGACGACGATGATGCCGCCGCCATTTCCCCGCTCCGAGAGCGCTCTGGTCCTGTCACTGCGGCAACGGGGAAAGATTGCCCGCCCTCGCATCCGGCTCCGTGGAGCCAATCTTGGGACGGCGGGGCGGAAGTGACGTAAGGTCAGTGAGATGACGGAAGACGAAAGCGGAACTCTTTCCTCGGAGCGTCGGTGTTTTGTTTCTTTAGGAGTGAACTGTTGTATTGCTGGTGCTTTCAATTGAGTCCTCCGTTTGGCTTTCAAGAGAATAGTTTGTCGCTGCTTTCTTCAGCGGTTATTTTTTTCTCTCCTCGTCATAATTCTAATCTAGTGTTATTAACCAGATCTTGCCCAGTTTACAGTGGTGTTTGTTTTGTAAACCCTTTTGAATTTTCAATGTTTCTGCATAAACATAAAACTGAAAATGTGATCTGTTCTCCGCCCAAGTTCTAAAACTAGATTTAAAAAAAAACAGTTGAACAAAGGAGTTCAAAACACTAATTTATTGGTTCATTGAGGAAAATTATTTTAAATTATTTAAATTAAATTATTCTTAAATTATAATAAACTATTCTCCAAAGCACTAGAACGCAAGACAAGAAACAATGGCTAGCTAGTCTAGAAGACTTCCAAGGTCCTTTCCGGCTCTATTTATTCTACTATTCTAAATAATCCAGAGCTACATAATTACAAAAACGGGGATTTGAGACCAGACAAGACGGTTTATACAAGTACCTCAAAGTGAAATGGCAATTAGATTAGCATCTTCAGTGTTACAGTCACATTTTGACAGTGTTTTATTATTTAATAAATTCATTTAAAATACATTAAAGAATCCATTCGCATGTCTAAAGGAAAAGCGTTTGTTTGCTTTTTGGTTCTGTACTAAAACCTCAAAGTCTGCTTAACAATAAGGTGCTACATGAAACACTACATCTCATAAAACTATGAGGCATTCACAATTGGTTCAGTATTGGGGCATTACGTACCATAGTCTTAACTGACTCAAAAGAGGCTAGGGAAGAAAAACGTCTTGAAATATTTTTGTTTGGAAAAATACCTTAAAATATCTTTCAGACTGCGTGCCTTATTAAGAAATAAACTGTTCTCAATTGTGGTTACTCCCAAGTAAATAGAAGAGACCTTATCAGAATAGTAAGTTACTGAAATAACCACAAGGTGGCAATCGTGCATTTTTGAAATAAATTTATTCAACTATATATTCTGAGTCTTTTCTACTAAACTGTAGGATTTAGAAACATATTTTTAAAACCTGCAGAATTAGAATAAAGGTCCATTTAATACTGTTGGAAGAAATATCCTTCTGGGTTCAGTTTCAAGTGGGGAAAAAGACACTGGAAACATGGAGGCTGCTTGGAAAGATGGTTTAATGGTGGACAGGATCACATGGCTTGAGCTCCTAAACAGAAAAGGGGGATCACATACTTCCAGATGTTGGGTGAAGAAGAAAAAGAGACAGATGCTGAAAGTCCCTGGTTTTGTGTATTAAGTTCGAGGGATCACGCAAGAGCCATGGATTCAGAAAGTAGGTGTTTATTAAGATGTTAGCGATTCAAAGAACAGAACGAACGCCAAAGGTATTTATAGGAAATGTAACAATACAATCACCAATCAGGGGCCGGGTACTGCACAGCAACTGCTGGTGCAGTACCTCGGCCAATCAGGGCAGATTAGGTATTTCATGGAGGCTAGCAACAGCCTCCAATGACTCCTGACCAAACAGGGCCCAGCAAAGTGGTTGCTGGCCCTTTCTCATGTAACCAAATACACAACACCCCTTCCCCCCAGATCTGTTGATGGGGGGGGGTGGACCCACAAATCATAACTAGCAACTTTGAAATTTCAAGAACATTGTAAAATTTCCATTTGCATTTTCCCCAGGTTAAGTGCCCATTTTTATTAATTCATTCAAGCAGTTTCCCCATTTTTATTAATTAATTTCAAACAGTTCCCTGAGTGTTACAATTACATGTGTGTGTGTGTGGTTCACTTTAAGAAGCCATTCTGTTTCTTTCTCCTTCCCTCCAGCTCATTTATTCGTATTTGCATTTCTCCTCCCTCCAGTAATTTATTCCCATTACGTTACGTTTCTCCTTCCCTCCAGCTAAGTACACTTTATTCTTTATTAGCTCACTTTACCCAAGTTCTCAATTCACATTCCTCCCCTTTCCCTCCAGTTGCTTTACACACATTTTTATTTATTTAAAATTCCCCCTCCTTTACTGCGCATGCCCAACAGACCCAAAGAGTTTTTTCAGTCCTGGCATGCAGAACGGGCCTGGAGGCGGCTGGCGGCCCGCTGATAGCCTTCCAGAAGGTGTGGATTGGCCGGGCAGCATGGAGATCGTTGAGGCAGGCAGGAGGGATTTCAGGCCCCTGAAGGCAGCTAAAACAGCTGAGGCAAGACAGCGCGGAGGTCTTGGAGGCTAGGAGGAGCGTTGAGAGAGGCTCCGTGGCTTCCCGCTGGGAAGCAGGCTCACGGGGAGGCAGGGAGGGGCGGCTTTCCCTCCAGGCAGAGAACGGAGTTCGCAGGCAGGACAGGAGGGAATGACAGCTTCCCTCCCAGCATCGGGAGGCTTTGGCCGGAGGAGAGGCACAGCGGCGAGGCTCGGGGAGGGCGCAGGCGGCGGAACGGAGCGGCTCTTGGGCGCGGAGGCCGTAGAGGCGTCGGGAGGCCGTGGAGGCGTCAGGAGGCCGAAGAGGCAGGCGCGGAGACATTGGGGCCCTTCTGGGAGGCGGAGAGACGACGGGAGGCCGTGGAGGCGGGCGCGGAGGCCGAGGAGGCAGGCGAGGAGGCCGCGGAGACATCGGGGCCCTTCTGGGAGGGCGGAGAGACGACGGGAGGCCGAGGAAGGAAGGCAGGAGACGGATGTCAGTCCTCCTTCTTTCTCTCTCTCTCTCTCCGGGTCAAGCAGTTCTTTTTGTATGCAACGAGGCTTTAATGGTTGGCTGGCAGGCAGCTTCCGCAGCCAGGCTAAGTTTCTGGATCGCGACGCGGCTTGGGCGATCAGAAAAGCTGGCTTGCTCCGTGAGGTGCACGGGCAGCCCCACGACCTCGGGCCCAGACAGTTCCAGCTGGCTTTCGCAGATTGAAGCCTCTCGAGTGCTGGTAACTGCTTCAGCTGGGCGCATGCTGGCCATGGGGGGCAGCCCCACGACCTCGGGCCCAGACAGTTCCAGCTGGCTTTCGCAAATTGAAGCCTCTCGAGTGCTGGTAACTGCTTCAGCTGGGCGCATGCTGGCCGTGGGGTCCGGCGGTCCTTCACGAGCCCTTCCAACTGTAGTTTAATCAGGTAGCCTCTGGTGTTGCGCTGCGACTGCTCTCTCCTCATTCCAGGCCCTGCGGAATCGCCAGATCCCACCTTCGTCGCCAGTTTTGTGTATTGACGGAGGGACAACGCACAGCCAGGGTTCAAACAAGAAGAACTCTTTATTCGGTTGAAGGCGATTCAAGGGACGGCAAACTCCCGCCAAGGTATTTATATTCTTGTTTAACCAATCACTGGCCGGGGACGCGACAGCAACTGCTGACGTCAGTCCCTCGGCCAATCAACAATAACAGTGCGTCGGCAACACCCTCTGGAGCTCTCAGCCAATCAGAGAGCTCAGAGGATGTTACTGACAGTCAGAACAATTAACCAATATTTAACACCCCTTTCCCCCAGTTCTGCGCATGCCCGAAACGGAGCATGCGTAGTCCTTAAGATATGCTGGGCGGCGCCGGACCCGCCCAGATCTTCTCATTGCAGGAGAAGTCGTCGGCGGAGGAGGACCTCCTCGTGGTAGCTCCTCCCCGAAGGGAGTGTAGCTCCGAGGCACGCCCTTTCGGGAAGGCCCAGAAGGCGGGCTCAACTGCAACGGTAGGTGTAGCCGTGGGGGCGCGTCACTTGTCGTGGGGGGAATTCTCTGTGCGTCCTCGGATTGAGTTGTTGGATTGGCGTCCCCTTGGGCGGCGCTTGGGTAAGCAGGGCCTGGTGTGGCGAAGGCCCTCGGTTGCGGACTGCCGGATTGAGGACGCTGTTGTTGAAACAGGAGGGGGCCTGGTGTGGCAAAGGCCCCTGGATGTGGTCTCTCGGATTGAGGGGTTTGTGCTTGGTGTAGGTTGAGGCCTGGAGTGGCGAAGGCTTCGCATTGCAACCCCGGGGCTGCGGTGTTGTCGCTCAGGGGTTCGCGGCCACCAGCCTGCGACGGGAGACGCCTCCTCAATTGATCCAGGTGGCGTCTCCATTGGGTTCCATCAGCCAACTGGACCCTGAAAGAACATGGGCCAGTCAGGGCAACGATAGCACCCGGCACCCATTTTGGTTCCCCCGTAAACGACCGAGCCCACACTGGATCCCCTAGCTTAAAGGACCGGGGAGGGAGGACCCCCAGATTGCTCGGCTGATCCCCTGAATAGAGCGGGTGAAGCCTATCCAGGGGAGTCCGCAGGCGCCTGCCCATCAAGAGCTCCGCGGGGCTTTTGTTGGTAGTTGGGCAGGGGGTGGAATGTTGGCTTAGCAGGTAAGCCGCCACCCTCGCCTGCCAGTCGCCCCGGTCCATGCGGCTCAGTGCCTCCTTAGCTGAGCGGACCGCCCGTTCCGCCCGGCCATTGCTGGCCGGGTGGTACGGGGCTATGGGCGCATGCCGGATCCCTTGCTCAGCCAAGAACTCCTGGAAGGTGGTGGACGTGAACTGTGGCCCATTGTCCGAGACCACCAAGTCCGGCAACCCGTGGGTTGCGAACATCCTCCGCAGGGCCCTGACCGTACTCTCGGCTGTGGTGGAGCCCATGAGGACTAGCTCCACCCATCGAGAGTAGGCGTCCACCACTACCAGGAAGTTTTGGCCGTGGAAGGGACCGGCGAAATCGATGTGGAGGCGAGACCATGGGCCTCTCGGAGCCTCCCACTCACGAGCAGGCCCGGCTGGGGGGTTGGGCCTGGATAATTGACAGGTCGTGCAGCGGCCCACATGGGCCGCTATTTCTGTGTCCAGCAAGGGCCACCAGACATAGCTACGGGCCAATGCCTTCATTCGTGCTATGCCCGGGTGGTCCTTGTGGAGCAGATCCAGAACCAGTGGCCGGAGTGCGGTGGGGATCAGCACCCGATCCCCCCAGATGAGACAACCCCCATGGAGGGAGATCTCAGCCTGGCGATTTTTAAAGGGCTGGAAGCCCTCTGCCACTTTGTCTGCTGGCCATCCCCTTAGAACCCAGGAAGAGACCTGGGACAAGATCGGATCGGCCTTCGTGTGGGCCGCCACGTCCGTGGCAGAGAGTGGGAACCCGGAGGCGGCAATGGAGAGGACTGAGAGAGAGGGCACGGGGGCGGTGTCCGTCTCCGGGAGTGGGCAACGGCTGAGGGCATCTGCATGCCCTAGCTGTTTGCCTGGACGGTACAGCAACGTATAAGAATACGCTGCGAGGAACTCCGTCCAGCGAGTCATACGGGGGGACAAAATGGAGGGGGTCGGCTTGTCCCCCGCCAAAAGCCCAAGGAGTGGCTTATGGTCGGTGACAAGGGTAAAATGCCGACCGTAGAGGTAATCGTGGAACCTCTTAATCCCGGACACTGCAGCCAGAGCCTCCTTGTCGATCTGGCTGTAATTGCGCTCCGCCGAGGAGAGCGTCCGAGAATAAAAGGCCACAGGGGCTTCTGAGCCATTAGGGAGGATATGGCTCAGGACAGCCCCTACTCCAAATGGGGAGGCGTCACACGCCAACGTCAGAGGCAACCCATCATGATATTGAATGAGGACTGCCGATGACGTCAGCGTCTCTTTGACAGCCGCGAACGCATGCGCTTCGCGGCTTCCCCAGCGCCAGGCCGCGGATCGGTCGAGCAACCGATGCAGCGGCTCGGCTAGTGACGCCTTGTGCGGAATGAAGGGGGCGTAAAAATTGAGCAGCCCTAGGAACGCCTGTAGCTCCGCCCTGGAGGTGGGAGCAGGGGCGTTCCTAATGGCGGCAATTTTAGAAGGTGTAGGGTGAATGCCTTGGGCATCTATTAAGAAGCCCAAGAATTCTACCCTAGGGACAGCAAATGAGCATTTGCTGCTTTTTAATTTTAACCCCGCGCCCCTGAAACGACAGAGGACCTTCCTTAATACTTCGATGAGTTCTGAGCGGCTCGTTGCAGCGATCAGAACGTCATCGAAATATGGAACTACCCCCGGAAGTCCATGGAGCAGACGCTCCATAAGACTTTGGAAGATCCCCGGGGCCACGGATACGCCGAATTGTAGGCGGCGACAACGAAAAGCCCCACGATGGGTGACGATGGTCTGGGCAGCCGCCGCATCGTCATCCACCGGGAGCTGTTGATAGGCTTGCGCCATATCCAGTTTGGCAAATATGCAACCCTGCCCCAGGGAATGGAGCAGGTGTTGCACAACAGGGACTGGATAGGGGTTTGCCTGAAGGGCCAAGTTGATCGTCGACTTGTAGTCGGCGCAGATTCTCACCGAGCCATCCGGCTTGACCGGAAGAACTATGGGAGTCTCCCATGGAGCATGATCGACTGGCTCGATGACACCCTGCGCCAATAATTTGTCAAGTTCGGCGTCAACCTTGGCCCTTAAGGCAAAAGGCACCCTGCGGGCTTTCAGCCTAATAGGAGCAATCTGAGGATCTAAGCTAAGGGAGATGGGGGTTCCCTTATAACACCCTAGCTGTCCATCAAACACATCAGAGAACTCCTGCAGGACGTCCTCAATTGTCGCAGTTTTAACTTGGTGGACCCCCCCGATGGACAGTCCCAGTGTCTTAAACCAGTCAAGGCCAAGAAGAGCCGGCAAATTGTGTTTTACAATTATGATTGGCAGCTCTCCCTTGAAATTGCCATATCTAACAGGGATAGGAAAGGATCCCAGAACAGGGATCAACTTCCCTTGGTAGTCCCTTAAGAGTACCCGGGATGGGGCTAACTTATTTTGAGGAACTGTAGGGCAGAGGTTTGAGAACATGTCCCAAGATAATAACGATCGGGAGGAGCCGGAGTCCACCTCCATCTGGCAAGGCTGACCTGCCAGGTGGACATTGGCCGTGATTTTGCGGTTGCCTGAGGAGGCCTGGTTGATGGAAGTTTCCACTTCCTGCGGCTCGGAAACAGTGTGGCAGTCATCTCCTCTGCGAGGTGGTCTCTGCTGGCGGCGCTGTTGCTGCTTGGTCCTCTCAGAAGTTTGGAAGAAGGCAGGGGCCGGCAAGGAGGCTCGGCACACTTGGGCGAGGTGCCCCTGCCTCTGACAGCGGCGGCAGATCGCATTTTTGAATTGGCACGTTTGGCGGTCGTGGCGGCCTCCGCAGCTAAGGCAAGGCACCCTGGCGTTTTGCGGTGCGGCTGTGGATTGAGCAGGTGGCTTCCGCCGTGGTTGTGCGCGGACTTGATCGATGTTGTCTGGTTCCCGGTCCTCACAAGGGGTTATATCATCATAGTCTATGTCATGCACTTGTGAGGCCGGTGCCGGGTTAGTTGACAGCTGTAGCCGCTCCAAATCGGCGGTCGATTGCTCCGAGAGCTCAGCTGCTCTGGCGATCTCGACTGCTTGGAGCAGCGTAATGTCATGGTGGCGGAACATGCGGCTTCTTAAGTGTACATCCCGCACACCGCACACAAACTGTTCGACTAGGTTTTCTTCTAGGTTCGAAAAATCGCACTGGGCCGCCACAGTGCGCAGGGCTTCCAAAAATTGACTGATCGTCTCCCCCGGCTTCTGTACCCGCCTCCTGAATGCGAAACTGCGGGCAATTTTGGATGGCGTTGGGGCATAGTGCCCCTTTAATTTGGCCATCAAATTGTCCCAGCCCAATTTGTATGCGGGTCTGGGAGCAGCCATGGCTCTGGCTGAGGCAAACATTGAGGGTTCGCAGCATGATAAGAAAAAGCTGCACTTCTCCTCATCCGTTTGAGCCTGATTTTTAGTTGCGATTAAATATGTTTCAAAGCGCTCCATGAATCCTTCCCAGGATTCGCCGGCGGAGCCGAAAGGAGCGAAAGGCGGCAATGAATTCATGGCTAAACTGACTTGTGAGGAGCGGATGGACTGAAGTCGTGACAGGAAAAATTTCCTCAGCGTTCGGTGCTGGCGCGGACAGCGACTTACAGCAGCTAGCTGGAATAAACTCTCTGTCTTTAAACCTAGGCTTGCGTGGAATCGCCGAATCCCATCCTCGTCGCCAGTTTTATGTATTAAGTTCGAGGGATCACGCAAGAGCCATGGATTCAGAAAGTAGGTGTTTATTAAGATGTTAGCGATTCAAAGAACAGAACGAACGCCAAAGGTATTTATAGGAAATGTAACAATACAATCACCAATCAGGGGCCGGGTACTGCACAGCAACTGCTGGTGCAGTACCTCGGCCAATCAGGGCAGATTAGGTATTTCATGGAGGCTAGCAACAGCCTCCAATGACTCCTGACCAAACAGGGCCCAGCAAAGTGGTTGCTGGCCCTTTCTCATGTAACCAAATACACAACACCTGGTTTTATGTCCTCTCTAGGATTTGATCTTGATCTTGTATTTTGATTGGTTGTCAGACTCCCATGGGCCGTGCAGGGAAAACTCTCTAGGCTGTGTTTTGAATCCAAGTTTGGTTGAGCATTGCTTCTTCCCAGGTGCCATGTGGTGAGATGGGTAAAGGGCTATTACGATCATGCTTTAATCCCATCACCCTGGAGCTGAAGGGGGGAGTTCTTTGTTACATAGAATAGACTGGCTCAGGCCTTTTAATGGCCCATTGACAAAGAAAGGTGGCTATTAAGAGTGAATCTGTTGCCTACCTAAAAACATGTTTCTCCATTTCTTATCCAGGGAAATATAATATTCTGCCTTTTCAATATTTCCTAGGATATTTCATTTTTCTAGGAGAGGGGTGGGTATTAACTTACTGTTAGATAAACTCCCCATTGGGAGAGTGAGTACGTTCAGCGAAGCGTTGTGAGAGTTCTGTTGGAGAACCCACAAACCAGCATACAGAGACACTGCAGTTTAAATAGGCTTTTACTTTTGTGGAAATAGAGGTATCAAACAGTCCAAGTCTGTTTGATAAGACAGTCAGTCATCAATGTCTTTCAGTTAAGGGATAATCCAAATAACATAGTCCAGTATCATATAAACAGTCCGGTACACAAAGTTTGCTAACAGTTGTAAAACTTAGAATAACTCACGGCACTCAGATCAGATCAGCCCAGCATCTAATGAACAAAGAGCTAACAGTCATTCTGGCTCCCTCTTATGGCTGATTGAGGAAAACAGTAACCAATCACATTTTATAGTATGGCTTAAAGTAAGGTGACCAGATTTTCAGATTGGTAAAGAGGGACACTTATGACTGGGGGGGGGAGGGGCTTGATTAAAAATTTTATACGGAGCAACAAAAATTTTCATACAATGCAAAAATAGTATTGTAATTTTTTTTTTATTTCAACATAACTACAATTTACAAATATAAATTGTAACTGTTGCCAAACATCAAAATTTTGATCACGTGACCATGAGGATGCTGAAACGGTCGCTAAGTGTGAAAATGGTGGCTAAGTGTGAAAAATGGTCATCAGTCACTTTTTTCAATGCCTTTGAAACTTTGATCACTATACCATCTTTCTTGCCACAGTTCTTAAGTGAATAACTGCAGTTGATAAGTTAGTAACATAAGTGAATCTGGTTTCCCCATCTGACTTTGTCAAAAGGCCACAAAAGGCAATTAAAATGATCCCAGGACACTGAAACCATCATAAATACGAATCCGTTGCCAAACATCAAAATTTTGATTGCGTAACCATGAGGATGCTGCAACGGCCGTTAAGTGTGAAAATGGTTGCTAAGTGTGAAAAATGGTCATCAGTCACTTTTTTCAATGCCATTGTAACTTTGGTCACTAAGCCCATTATACCACCTTTCTTGCCACAGTTCTTAAGTGAATAACTGCAGCTGGTATTTTGGATTTTGGATAGAATCTTTTTTTAAATAGTCTAAGACAATTTAAAAAAAGAATCCACACAGAATAAATTGAAGTAAAACATTTCAAACTATTCCACACAGAATAAATTGATGTAAAACTATTTTTAAAAATTCTATGCACAATATATTTCAAAGTATTGTGCATAGAATTTTTAAAAATGGTTTCACTTCAATTTATTTTGGATAGAATCTTTTTTTAAATAGTCTAAGACAATTAAAAAAAAAAGAATCCATACAGAATAAAACTATTTTTAAAAATCCTATGCACAATAAATAAAATATTATTTTAAAATACATTTAAAAAATAAAAGAAAAAAACCCAGCTCACTTACGAGCAGGCAGGAACTCCAAGTCAATCCAGAATGATGTAGATTTTAATACAAAGAACTGAGCAAATTAAAATGGTGAAATTAGTCAGGGAAATATTTTTCAAAGAAACTTTGCCACCATTTTTTCCACACGAGCTGACCTCCAACCTCCGTGCCACTCCCCTCCGGAAAATCCAGGAAGGAACACTCGTGACTTCTCTAGCCAAGTATTTCCTGGAGCTCTATGGTACTGGGTCATCTTTTCTTATAAAAGTAAGTAAAATGGGTGGGTGGGTGAGTGGGTCCGTTTTCTTGCTTTAACATTTTATCTTCAATGAAAGTACTGAGACATAGAGAGGGTTTAGACAGAATGTCTTTTGTCTTGCCCAGGTTATGATTTATTAAGCAAATCCACTGCGCTTTCAACATGAAGCCAGAAAATTGGGACTTTTTAAAAACGCCCCGGGACATGGGACAAATTGTTATAAATTGTGCCTGTCCCACCAAAATCGGGACATCTGGTCACCTTAGTTTAAAGAAACAGGTATAGCATTGTTACATGATTTAAATATTGCCAACCCAACCATTAGATTATATTCATAACACTTACTCCATCCAACATACTGTATTCTTCTCTGACTAACCAAATAAATTTAGGAAATTCATACATAAGGGCAAGAGGATGCTCTTTTTCTTCTGTGGCTACTTTACAACTGTTTTTCTGGTGTGCTTCTTGTTATTCAGATAAAGTTGAGCTAGGTTCCTATTGATTTCATGCACATATCCATGCAGTTTTCTTGGCAATAGTACCCAGGTAATTTACCATTGCCTCCTGAGAGTTTTTTTAATTTCTCAGACCATCCTATAACCAAGCTTATACTAGTACTAGTAACTGAGTTGCTAAACTGTTACATTAAATCAATTTTCCAAATTAACTTTCTCAATCTATTTGACAATTTGCATATTTACAAAAAACATTTTTCAAATCAAATCAGTCAGGTAAACTGAACTTATCTGGTTCTATGAAACCAACATTTAAATTAAATCAACACAATTTTCTAAATTGAATTAATTCAAATTGGATCAGATATGTTTCACATCAATTTTATAAATAGCCATCAAAACTAGCAGGCGCCAACAATAAATCCTCTACAAATTTACCTAGTTTCTCTGTATAACCATGTAACTTGGGATCCATCACCATAGTTGTCCACAAGAGGGGCAGTTACTTCCATGAGCTATAATTTTTCATTTCCATTGTTTAAAGAAGAGGTGGTCTTTAAGCCATTCTAACAACTGAAATGCAGGATAAAAACACAATTTCTTTTTCCCTACTTTTGCTTATAAGAAATATTTGCTCCTGAACTTTGGGTTTTTAATCAAAGACTAGGCCTTACAATGACTGATCTACCCAGAGAAGAAAACTTGCAATTCGTTTATTTTTAAATCCATATTTGTGAGAAGGAATTGTTTCCTTTGGGGGGGAAAAACAATTTAAAAATTCATGGGGTAGATATTGCTGGACTCAAGCAGCAATGTGCCTATCTGCTGGCCAGTCTTCTAGTAATTAGAACAATATTAATTACAGACCTGTTATCTAATGTTATCAGTTTTTGTTAAGATGATTAAATCTACAGTCAGGGACAGCATCTGTAGTTTCTTTCTCCACTTAATTGAGTTTTTTTTTTAATAAAGGAGTGTTTTCAGTTCTAATAAAGGGCTGCTATATCTCTCTACTTTCTTGTGAGGAAAACCCTGCCTCCTTGAAAATATTTAGTATAGGTTGAAAAACCTCCTCACCAAGGGTACTTATTGTAACTGCTTACTTATTGTAAGCTGGGCTTTCAGTGTACCAATCAATTTTTATCAAGGAAAGTTATTTTATTCCATTTCTTTCACAGAAAAAATATTTACCAAGCTGAGTGTCAGCTGAAGAAAGGAAATCAATCTCAATGAACTTCAGGATCAAAAGGTTATTTAGTGGGAGTGGATTCCTATGCACCTCTCAGCAGTTTATGATCTGAAATACTTTTTATTATTTTGCAATTTAGCTTTGTGTACGTGTGTGGGAGTTGGGTGTGTGGGGGTTGGGTGTGTGCATGTTGAGTGTGTGTACAATGTGCAGTGATGCGTAAAGAGCTGATTTCACAAAAACTGCTAAAATGGAAAAAAACCTCACATCACAAAAAATGTGCACCAAGTAATGGATAAAACCCAAATTTACTTTATATGTTCACTTTAGGCAGATGCTGAATGTAGACTTTCAACTTATGCACCCCTATACATTAAGATTCTACTTCTGTATTAATGATACCTAAGAAACTCTTACCGTTCCCACTGCACAGTTTTGCCTTCTAATTGAGATTACAGAATAGGAAGGTTCTACTTATGACAACTACTTGGTGGCAATTCACTCATCTGTCTGCTCTTAGTTAAAGTAATTCCTACTTTTTCCTGTTTCTGTTTGAGCCCGAAAAAGAATTTTAGCTGTTCTATGAATTGCTCTTAATTTTAATTAATGCACTTTTTCTCAATCTAAAACAGAAATCTCAAAAAAAAAAAAGGAGCTGCTATAATAAAGAAAAAGTGATCAAACTGAGCTGACGCATCTCCTCCAAATGTTTCTGGTAATGTGTACAGCCCTATTAGCAACATGAGCCTGTGAGAAATAGAAGTAGACATAGAAAGAAACAATAGGAATATAACGTTCTGTGGTAGAATGTAGTCTGGATTTCCAGGATAGAGAAGTTGCATTCCAGAAGGCAAAAAGTCTGCAGACTTTTGAAAGTTTGGGTGACAGGAAGAGGATTAAGATAGCTTCTCTCTAGCAGTCCCAATCTACAGTAATGGGTGGGAAACTGTCAGAGCAATCCAACGAAGAAGTAAAAAAAAATCTGACAATGAGAATAATTAATAATTGAAATAGCTTGCCTCCTGGAGTTGTGAGTGCACTATTTCAAAAATAGACGGGAACCACCATTTTACCAGGATTGTATAAGATCTCCTGCCATGGGCAAGGTGTTAGACTAGAAGATCTCTGAAGTCCCTTCAAACCCTATGTTTCTATGTATGTTCAGTGTTGCATGACAATCCCAATGTTATGTGAAATGCCAATAATCTGAAAGGGTAAGATGAATTCTCATTTTGAAAAAGTATTTGAATCTCCATTTTTGTCTTTACATTTATTCTATCCTTCTGTTTTCCCGAGGCTCAGTTGCTGAACATTATTCAATGACTATTTCTTTTGTGATTTTATTTGTTCGATTGCTATTCTTTTTGAAAACAATAGTTGGGATGATATTTTTAGGACAAAAAAAAGCAGTCTAAACATGTTCAAAACTAAAGATTGCTATTTTGACTACTATGTTTTCCCTCTGAAAATGAGCAATAGATAACTTCATTACAAAGAGGAATCCTCTGTACTCTAAAATGTGACATCTGTCTTGGTCTCTCAGACAGACTTCCTATTCTCCTTGCCTTTTAATCTCTTGCTACATCAGTCTTTCCTTCGGAACCAAAGGCTCATTGAATAGATAGCCAAACTGTTCATCTGCTTCATACATCTCCATGTCAGTGTACATGCTAGTAACTTTTTTTTTTGCTGTTATCTTGGACTTACAAAATAGATGCTTGTCATGGAAACTTTGAAAAATTATTTCAGTGAATTAGGAAACGGGAACTTAAATATTTATTTTGCTTGTGTCTCATCATTGAAAACCACACCATAAAAAGTACTGTATGTCTGAATGTGTTGTATGTGTGAGTACATATGCTGAGTTAGGCAATTTGTAGCCCATGTAGCACCCAGATATGAGCTCTGAATCGTAGGAATATCAGTTTTAGGTGATGTCTGGCATAATTGGGCAGCTATAGAAATTAAATAAATAAATAACCATTATTAACAGAAGACATGTAGTACAAAATGGGTCCATCAGAGAAGTTAGTTCTCATCAGTTAAACCCTTGGGAGTAAATGTAAAAAAATGCCCCAGACCTAACATCAGTAAGAATTTTTGGAAAACTTAGGACAGAACAAAATAAAATGACCTTTGAATTGATCTTAACTCTCAAGAATTATACGGGTGAAACTTAAAAAATTAGAATATTGTGCAAAAGTTCATTTATTTCAGTAATGCAACTTAAAATGTGAAAGATAAGATTCATTACATGCAAAGCAAGATAGTTCAAGCCGTGATTTGTTATAATTGTGATGATTATGGCGTACAGCTCATGAAAACCCCACATCCACCATCTCAGAAAATTAGAATATTGCATGCAATCAATAAAGCAAGGATAGTACATAGAACAATATCTGACCTCTGAAAAGAATAAGCATGCATATGTACTCAGTACTTGGTTTGGACCCCTTTTGCAGCAATTACTGCCTCAATGCGGCGTGGCATGGAAGCTATCAGCCTGTGGCACTGCTGAGGTGGAAGACCAGGATGCTTCAATAGCGACCTTCAGCTCTTCTGCATTGTTCGGTCTCATGTCTCTCATCTTTCACTTAGCAATGCCTCATAGATTCTCTATGGGGTTCAGGTCAGGTGGGTTTTCTTGTCAATCAAGCACAGTAATCCCACGGTCATTGAACATGGTTTTGGTGCTTTTGGCAGTGTGGGCAGGTGCCAAGTCCTGCTGGAAAATAAAGTCAGCATCCCCATAAAGCTCGTCTGTGGAAGGAAGCATGAAGTGCTCCAAAATCTCCTGGTAGACAGCTGTGTTGACCCTGGACTTAATGAAGCATAGTAGACTAACACCAGCAGAAGACATGGCTCCCAAATCAACACAGACTGTGGAAACTTCACACTGGACTTCAAGTATCTTGCAGTGTGTGCCTCTCCATTCTTCCTCCATACTCTGTGTCCTTGGTTTCCAAATGAGATGCAAAAGTTGCTCTCCTCAGAAAAGAGGACTTTGGACTACTGAGTAACAGACCAGGTTTGTTTTTCTTTAGCCCAGGTAAGACGCTGCTGACGTTGTTTGTTGTTCAGGAGCAGCTTGGCAAGAGGAATACGACATTTGAAGCCCATGTCCAGAATCCGTCTGTGTGTGGAGGCTCTTGATGCACTGACTCCAGCCTCAGTCCACTCCTTGTGGAAGTCCCCAACACTTTTCAATGGCCTTTTCCTGACAATCCTCTCCAGACTGCTGTCATCCCTGCTGCTTGTGCACCTTTTTCTTCCACACTTTTCCCTTCCACATAACTTTCTATTGATGTGCTTTGATACAGCACTTTGGGAACATCCAACTTCTTTTGCAATTACCTATTGAGGCTTTCCCTCCTTATGGAGGGTGTCAATGATGGTTTTCTGCACAACTGTCGGGTCAGCAGTCTTTCCCATGATTGTGATTCCTACTGAACCAAACTGAGAGACCATTTAAAGGCTCAGGAACCCTTTGCAGATGTTATGGATTAATTAGCTGATTAGAGTGGGACACTTGGAGCCTAGAATATTGCACCTTTTCACAATATTCTAATTTTCTGAGATTGTGGATTTGGGGTTTCATGAGCTGTAAGCCATAATCATCACAATTATGACAAATCACAGCTTGAACTATCTTGCTTTGCATGTAATGAGTCTCATCTCATATATTAGTTTCACCTTTTAAGTTGCATTACTGAAATAAATGAACTTTTGCACAATATTCTAATTTTTTGAGTTTCACCTATATAGTCCACCCATATTGGGTTTTGAGCTTTGTTTTTTGGCAAGTCTTTGGATCAGAGTTTTTAAAGAAACTCTTTGTCTACTTCTCAACAGAAGGTGTAACACCTGAAAAAGAGCCAGACACTTTAATTGAAAGGTGCAAGTAATTGTAAGGTGCACACCAATCCCCTACAACCAGTATGTAGCCAACTCTATGATGCTTCCAGTCCTGCTGACCTTCAGCTTGAAAATTCTGCTGCTCACGGACGTACATGCACTAATAAACTATTAATATGTGCTCCATCCATGTTTTCAGTACATTTATGTTGTATATATTTCATAATTTTGCAAGAGCAAATTTAACATGTCATGATGCAAGCTCTGCTCCTAAGGTACTCACATACTATAAGTTGTTACAACACAAGACCAAAATTTGCATCATGAAATATGTTTTATTACTTTGCATAATTCCCCTCCCCACCACAACTCCATTTATTTATAAAGATAATGAAAATAAGTACCCTTTGAGTAAAAAGATTTAAATCAGGTTCATTAATAAGCATGCTTATATACCTCTGATGGTGAATCTATGGCATGCATGCCATAGGTGGCACGCAGAGCCCTCCCTGTGGGCACGCGCGCTGCCACCGGTTGCTCTTCTGATTTCCGGTGCATTGGAAGCTGATCTTCACGGGTGCCGAAGCGCTGGAAAACAGCCTGGAAACAGCCTGAAAACAGCCTGGAAAATGCCCAAAAACCAGTCATGTGCACACGGCAGCCAGCTGGTCTTCGGGTTTCCAGTGTTCTGGCATGCGCAAAGACCACCTGGCCGGCGCGCAATTGCATGCTGGTAACCCAAACACCAGCTGGCCGGTGCACGCATGCACACCAGCCAGCTGGTCTTTGGATTTTCGGTGCTCTGGCCCGCATACATGCATGCAAGTTTTGGTTTGGGTACTTGGTGCCGAAAAGATTCATCATCACTATTATATACCTTCTCTAGCTTAGCTTAAAATAGATCTTAAGCAAGAGCTTACTTGTGCCTCAGTAGCTGAGAATTACGATGTGGTAAGGGCAAAAGCAATAGACAAAACACTTCAAAGTATTACTGAAGGGAGAAAAAGTTTGCTCTACCATAATGTCAAATAAACAAGAAAAAAAATTTATGTTCAGGACAGTAATTATAGGAAGGTAAGTTCAACTTTAACTGGGAACAGGGCAGAGTGTGCATTTGACAAAGGAAAAACACAGCAACAAATGCTTTATTTCTGGAACACACTGTTCATATCCCAAACATATTTGTTAGGTTTACTTTCTGTCTTTACTTCAAGAGGTCACAGCAATACATTCTTCTGATATTGCTGCTCCTCAACAATCCATTTCTCCCAACTCCAATTTGCAACTGATCTGTTTGTACAACTACAGTTTCCACCCTCTGATGTTTCAAAGCTATAATACTGTCAGTTATATTTGGGGAACAATGATAGGAGAATATAAACTTTCCTTGCATAAGCTGTCAAACTAGGAAAAATGCTATTGTGAAACTAAATAAGAAATTAAAAATAAAACTGATGACTAGTGAAAGTTTTCTGGAAAAATCTGCTTGTAAAATTCACTAGAAAATGTGTGGAACACCAAGGAAATGAGTAAGAAACACCCATGATTATTATATTCTATATGGGTGGATTTACAGGCTGATTTGCATTGATTTCTTAGAAAATTCAAACAGATGAAGAGGAACAAAAGAATAATAAACTCTACCTTTGTACATTAATTGATGCAAAATGAAATTAAAAATGATCTTTGCTCATACACAGCAGCAAAAGAACCTGCAGAATTTATATTAATAGATTTTCTAGCATTTCCTACTCTGGTTAGTGGTTTCTTCTTGGTCATGTTCTAAAACAGGCCATGTGCCTATATTTGTATTTTGGAAAGTTATCTCTGGTATAGATCCTTATCAGGAAGTGAACAAAGTTATGGTAGCAATACAAAAAACCTGCAGATATTAATACCTGAAACTATACTTAGTCTACAGCAATATTTGCATTGTACTTCCTCCATTTTAGATTGCATTTTTTGAAATTTCTTTAAATTTATCTCCACTGACTACTCATAAGCAATGAGCTCTTTTGCAATCCTATCTCACACTACCCATTAAAATGTTTTTAAAAGGTACTAAACCTATAGAATAAGAAAGATTTTATTAAAGCAAAGATTTCCCTAAATATGTTCTGATATATTTCCCTGAATCACATAAGGCAGGTGTTCTTTCCTCTCCTGATTTAGGATTTTCCATGTAGCAATAGCAATTATTTGATTTTTTTTGTTAGTTTTTGTTGTTTTAAATGTGGTTTTATATTCTGTAAGCCGCGTTGAGTCGCCATGGGCAAATAGGCAGCAATATAAATTCAATAAATAAATAGTACTTAGACTTATATACTACTTCACAGTGATTTACAGCCCTCTCTAAGCAGTTTACAGAGTCAGCATATTGCCCCCAACAATTTGGGTCCTCATTTTACCCACCTTGGAAGGATGGAAGGCTGAGTCAACCTTGAGCCTGGTGGGATTTGAACTGCTAAATTGCAGGCTGATGGTAGTCGGCAGAAGAAGCCTGCAGTAGTGCACTCTAACCACTGTGCCACCGCAGCCATCATATAATGATGCGTTCCAATTGCTGGAGTGATTTCTCACCTACCTACCCACTCCTCTGAATCCAGAATGTCGGGGGGTGGGGGTGTTTGATCTATTCTTGTGCCAATGCTATTTTTCCTTGCTGGATAAAATGCTCAATGAATATCATTTCAGTTCACTGAATATCACTCCAGAATCTGCAAGGTATCAAGTGGTTTGTATTATCTGTATTCCCAATAGCTGGTGTTATTGTCATCTTCCACCTCTTAATCCCAATCATAGTAATGTACGAGGAAATGCAGAATATACTGATATGCCGACAATAGAAATAAAATGAGTAAGAAAAGCAGTCAATGTTTACTGCATGATGTGTAGGATGTTTTTGAAAGTTTTCCTGAATTTGTTTGTATTCTTAATATATCTCCTATGATTCAGTTTTCTAGAAGTTGCCCCTGGATTGTTTAGTCTAAAGAAATACTATGAATTCAGTCTGAAGGAAGACAACACTGAGGACAGGAACCATATTTATTGCAACTACTCTTATTCAGAAGCCCTCTTTCTTGTAAAGCAGGCACTCAATGATCATTGCAATATAAATAAATGTTGGGGTTTCTATCCTGCAATTTCTTGTAAGAGCTGCTGCCGAGCTGTACTGTGAACTGGAGACTTCTAATCTTTGCTTCAGATGGGATTTCAGGAGGCTTTGTATGGGAGCAGGTAGAGTCAATCTGGGTTTGATAGCATTAGACAGAGATAAACTGGGTCTGACTCCATAATATGGGGAACCCCATTTTTTTCAGGCCATGAAGTTAGGAATTGTCAACAGTACTTCTCAAGATGCACATATCAGCCAAGCTAGTGGGAAAGATGATGAATAGCAGGTGCAAAGGCAGATAAAGTTTCATTGGTGAAAACCAACATATTGAATGAACCCAGAAGATATGGCAACCGAAGAACATTAGTATATCTCATTTGAATGCTTCAGCCAGAGTCTGAAGAGGCAGACCACGCAGACACTCAGACTAAAGAGCCAGCAGGCAATAACAATTTATAGCAATTTCAAGAGGCAATGGATATGAGACAGAACTCCATTCTGACAATGAGGGGCCAAATTTTGGCAGAATGCTTAATCCAAGCAGAGGTCATGGCTACCAGGGGCTCATAAAAGACAATCAGCATGTCTTCTTCAGAAGAGAAAACAACTACAGCCTTAGTCAATCCATGTTAATCTCCAGCCCCAAGTCTGCAACTCCAGATGGTTGCCCCTATTGTCCTTGTTCTGGGCCTTGCATTCAGACTCAAGACTTGACACTTGGACCAGCTTGTGGAATTCAATTCTTGGATCCTTACAAATAACTATTATGGCTCTTACTTTATCCTGGTAGCCAATTCATGATATAAAAGGCACAACCCTTTCAATTTGTCATGTCTCTGGTCAATTTGCTCTCTGGCTCATTAGTACCAAATTCCAAATTATTACCAGTAAGTTTATGACATGGCAATAAAGGTTTTTTCCCCAATGTTTTTCAAATGTTATTTGCTTGGCTTGCTATTTGGCATTGGATGGCACAAGAGAAAAATAGGGGTAACACTACTAAGCTTACTCCTCTCTCATAATTGCCAAGCTGTTGCAATTGTGATTGCAGCTTCCAAGACACTTCAAGCGTATTGCCTTAATCTAAATACAAGAAACTTTTTTTGGTGGTGGTAGTGATTATTTTGAGTTATTGCTGATTCCTTGCAACTGCTCGGTCAGATTCCTGTGGTTTTTCTTAGTAAGGTTTTACAAAATGGTTTGCTATTGCCTTCTTCCTACAGTTGAGAAAGAGGGCCTAGCCATGTGGCTCTTCCCTCCCTCTGCTGCGGCTCCGTCACTGGTTGGCACCACAATTTTGAGAGGAGCTTCGGGGGGTGGGGGAGAGAATCACAGTGCGCCAGGAGAAAACTCAATGGCATGGCAAGGGTTTTCCAGTTGTCTCCACAATTGATAGGGCTTTCAGTTATGACAGGTAGAGGAAAAAGTATGCGGAGGAGACTCTATGGTGGAGGAACTGAACTTCCGGTCAGCTCCAGAATTGAACAAGGGGCTTCCCGTTAGGACCTTTGTGGCTCCCGGTGTTTTCTTTTCTGTGGGAAACAGGTCCCAATGTGTCTTTGAGTGTTTAAGTTTGCCGACCCCTGGCCTAGTCCAAGGTCACTCAGCTGGCTTTGTGTCTAAGGTGGGGCTAGAACTTACAGTTTCACAATTTCCAATCTGATGCCTTAATCACTATATGAAACTATAATGAAATTCCATGTAGAAAGATGTCATAGGAACTGGAACATGCTAACAATTTATTTTCTTTCCATGAAGAGGGACAGAATGCTAGTTCAAAAGAATCTGATGAGGCAGGACAAGGTTACTCAGCTATTTGCCATCTTGAATGATAGGAAAAAAATACTAAATGATTAGCAAACCTCTGTATTCAATTATTGATCCGAAAATGCACACTAACTGAGCAATGATACTTGTTTGTTTGGATTATATGGCTTGCCAGCTTTGGGTACTAACACAGCTTAAAAATAGACATGACTATGCTCATACCCACATACATCTGCAAATAGCCAAAGGCATCTAAATCAATCTTAAGCACATTTTAACCTGGACTGAAAAGACTATCCTCCAGATTCAAAAAGTGAGAAGTGGAAGTACATTAGCTAGTTGCAATGGGCATCATATTACATATAAAGCAACTCCAGTTTATGAGGGTATCTCACAGCAGCTACTTCTTGTGAGGTGTTTGCTTAGGGTGTAGCACAATGAGGCCCATGGGGCATTACTCTAAAATAAATATTGACTTGAAAATTTGAGACATTCCTTAAAGTCTGGGCACAGTTAGAGCAATCCCTTCTATTCATTTATGTGACTTGTCAGAATCCCTCTTACATTTATAAACAATGGTATAACTTTGTCTGGATTTGCCTTTCTCAGCTCTGTTCAATTTTGTTCATTCTCTATTCTCAATCTCTCTATTCTCAATCTTCTTGGTAGATAAATGTTTTTTGATTTTCCAAAAAACTATAATGCTGCTGAGAAGGAGAAAAAAAAAGTAATTCTCCCCAAATCATTCAACCTTCTTTCATACATAACCAATTACATAACAGATGGTTATATATAACCTGCTTCATGCTAGGATAGAACATTACAGCATAGTCCACATTTAGCCAGTTCAGTGGGACTCCTGCCAAGGCTGTAAGTACTCATTAGAGCAGAAAGATAGTTTACCCATTGGCTAAGTCTTAAAAGTCCCATTCAGTTTTCCCCCCCCTCCCCCTGAACCAGAGGGATTCATTCGCTGTAAAGCAAACCCCTATCTCTCCAGCTTAGCTTTCCAATTCCTGCACACTAGTGTGGGCAGAGATATATACATTTCCTTCTCACCCCTATGAGTGGTGTTTGTCTTCCTTAATCTCAGACTCTCTACCAGAGGCCTGGCAGTTACAAGGTTTGGCACAGAATCTTTTCCTAGCACTGCACTCGTCTGGGCAGAGAGCTCTGGTGTCGCTCTTGAAATCTGTTGGAGCCACGTCTTAGGAATTACAGCCCCAAGTGTTCCTACCACCACTGGGACCACTTTGGCCTTGACTTTCCACACCCTCTTTAGTTCCCCCTCCAGGCCCTGGTACCTAAAATTAGCAGGCAAGGGGAGTGATGCTAGCCAAACTATCTTAATGGGCAGATTTTGATACTAGGCTGCCTTTAGATTTAGATTTAGATTTGTTTATTATTTATAGGCCGCCCTTTTCCCTGAGGGGACTCAGGGCGGCTTACAATTTATAGGGAGGGGAATACAAGACAAGACATGAGACAATACATAAGTAAAATAGAACACAACATTCACTCATCATTCGGGTGGGGACGGATTAGAATCTTTATCCCCAGGCCTGACGGGATAGCCAGATCTTGAGGGCTGTGCGGAAGGTCTGGACGGTGGTGAGGGTGCGAATCTCCACGGGGAGATCGTTCCAAAGGGTCGGAGCTACTACTGAAAAGGCTCTCCTCCACGTAGTTGCCAGTCGACACTGACTGGCGGATGGAACTCGGAGGAGGCCTAATCTGTGTGATCTAACAGGTCGTAGGGAGGTAATTGGCAGGAGGTGGTCTCTCAAGTACTCAGATCCACTACCATGGAGGGCTTTATGGGTGGTAAGTAGCACCTTGAAGCGCACCCGGAGATCAACAGGTAGCCAGCGCAGCTCGCGGAGGATAGGTGTTATGTGGGCGAACCGTGGTGCGGCCACAATCACTCGCGCGGCCGCATTCTGGACTAGCTGAAGTCGCCGGATGCTCTTCAAGGGCAGCTCCATGTAGAGCACGTTGCAGTATTCCAGCCTAGAGGTCACAAGGGCCCGAGTGACCGTTGTGAGAGCCTCCCGGTTCAGGTAGGGTCGCAACTGGCACACCAGGCGAACCTGGGCAAATGCCCCCCTGGTCACAGCCGACAGGTGATGGTCAAAGGTCAGCTGTGGGTCCAGGAGGACTCCCAAGTTGCGAACCCTGTCTCAGGGGTGTAAAATTTGGCCCCCCAGCCTGAGTGGTGGAACACTAGCCAAATTATTGGGAGGGAAACACAACAGCCACTCGGTCTTGTCCGGGTTGAGTACCAGTTTGTTAGCTCTCATCCAGTCCCTAACGGCTTTGAATCTACCAGTCCAGTTTCTGCTGTGATTCAGTGGATATGCTGTTTGGATGTCCCTGTGAAATTTAAACCTGTGAAATTGAAACCATTCCTGGTTGAACATGGTACAGGTAGTCCCTGACTTTACAACCTTTCATTTAGTGACCTTTACAGTTACAACAGCACTGAAAAAAGTGACTTATGATCAGTGGTGGGATTCAAATAATTTAACAGCCAGTTCTCCGCCCTAATGATTTTTTCCAACAACTAGTTCACCAAACTGCTCAGAAACTTAACAATCAGTTCTCCCTTTGCTGGATTGTACCTAATTGTCACTTAATAAAGGGCTGTTGTTACTGAAGCCTGAGTCTGCCTCATCCATTCACCCTATCTAACACTGGTGACGAGGATGGGATCGGAAGGTAACTAGGCACCAAAAGAGCAGAAACAATCCAGCAAGTCAATCCAGCCCGAAGCAAAGCACAGCATTGAGCAGCCATCTTAAAGCGGCAAATTCAAATCCACTTGCCAAGACAAGATGACTACGTACGCCCGACCAGCTCCGTATAACCCAGCCACCAAGCACTGGGACTCCTACATGATGAGGTACAAATGCTTCCTCGAAGCCAACGACCTCCTGGGCCTGTCTGAAGGCCGGAAAATGTAGTCAATGTTCCTGACTACTGCGGACCAGAAGTGTTCAAGACGGCTAAAGATTTGTCCAAACCAACACCACTACATTTGGTTGCTTAGTCAGTCCTACAAAGGACGCTGTGGACACACTATGCTCTCAGACTGTCCAAATACATGAGGAGGCATGAGTTCAACCTCTGCAACCAGAAGGAAGGCGAAACAATCAACCAATATGTTGCCGCACTTCGAAAGGCTGCAGCCTACTGCGAGTTCAGAGACTTAGACGAACTCTTGCTAGACCGAATTATATGTGGTGTTCGGGACATTAGTTTACAGAGGAGGTTGCTCACCAAAACCAACCTCACACTACAGATTACCCTGGACGAAGCCAGGGCTACCGAGTCCTTGACCAAGTCGACAGAAACCTACAGAGATAAAGCAATCCAAAAACTGTGCGCAAAACTACAAGGGTGCATCATGAGACTACGGAGCCAGAAGCTTCAGACAGCGATGATGACATCTATCGCATGTGCACTGATGCAAAAAATTGGCGCTGAAATTTGAATCGCATTTCCCACCTTGCACCGGCTGTGGAGAAAACCACCAGAGATCGGTTTACCATTTCCAGGACACCATCTGTAAGCGCTGTGAACAAAAGGGGCACAATGCCAGAATCTGCAGGAGCAAATTCCCCGCAGCACCCAGACAACCAAAGAGCCAACCTGCATGCCCGAAACTGCAGAGACGAGGGGCATGGCAACCGCAACCAAAGCAGCCAGGGGCAGAACCCAGAGCAACATTCCAGACCACCATTGGTCAAGCCTGCACGACACGGGCCAAAAAGCTAAAGGTCACAATCCTTGAGGGGTTTCCATGCTCCATGGAGATTGACACAGGGTCATCACTGACAATTATGTCCTGGACTATGCTTAAGAAGGCTGTCCCCAACTTGAGTAGGCACAAGCTGAAGGTTCCAGACCTATACCTGAGCGACTACCAGGGGAACCGAATCCCAGTTCTTGGCCAAGGCACTTTCCAAGTGCAATTCAAGTCCTTCAATGGACTGCTCCCTGTGACGGTGGTCGGCAGAGTCCTGCAGAGCCTCCTAGACTTGGACTGGTTCCAATCCCTGGGCCTTGGGATGACCGGAATCAACACCATTCGCGATGAAAGCACTGAGGAACTCCTTAAGGAGTTTGAGGACGTCTTCAGCACTGGTCCAGGTAAGTATGTGGGGATGCCAATCTCTTTTAATTTGGACCCCAAGATAGCCCCTATTAGGCTAAAGCCCAGGAGAGTCCCTTTCTCTCTCCGTCTCAAAGTTGATCTTGAATTGGACAAATTAATTGGCCAGGGAATCCTAGAGCTGGTAGATCACGCACGCTGAGAGACCCCCTATAGTGACCCCGGACAAACCAGATGAGTCAGTCTGCATCTGCGTGGATTACAAGTGCACAATAAACAAAGCTTTACAACAAAGCGCTTATCCTGTGCCCATTGTACAGCACTTACCACATTCACTAGGCCCCGGAAAAGTTTTTGCTAAATTGGGCATGATGCAGGCATACCAACGGTTGCCTGTAGATGGCACCACAGTGGAAGCCCAAACCATAGGTGGCCTTTAAATGCACCTGACTACAATTCGGCGTTAGTATAGCCCCTGGACTGTTCCAAATCGTCATGGAATGGCTTTTGCATGGGATACCAGGAGTCGTCCCCTATTTTGACAACATTTTGGTATCAGCTGCAAATAAAGAACAATTATTCAAAAGACTTAGGACTGTTTTGACCAGAATTAGTGAAAAAGGCCTTCGCCTCAAAAAAGAAAAATGCCACATTACTGTGCCAAGGGTTGAATTCCTAGGGTACTGAGGCTCTGAGATTCACCCCACAAACAAAAAAATTAAGGCAATCCAGGATGCCCCTACACCTCACAATCAGACCAAGCTCCAGGCGTTCCTCAGTCTCCTTAACTTCTACAGTGTCTTTCTTAAACAGAAAGCCACAGTTGCTGAGCCTTTGCATTGGCTCCTCAGCAAAAAGGCCAAGTGGACCTGGGGCAGAGCTGAAGCTGCTGCATTTGCCGTGGTGAAAAGACTTCTGTCAGAGGACACGTTCCTGGTCCAGTACAACCAGACTCTGCCACTTGTGCTGACTTGCGACACTTCCCCGTTTGGCGTTGGGGCCATCCTCAGCCACCACGTGTCCAATGGAACTGAGACGCCCATCGCCTACTACTCAAGGAACCTGTCAGCTGCTGAATGGAACTACAGCCAAATGGACCACGAGGGTCTGGCTGCGGTAGCTGGCATAAAATGTTTCCATGAGTACTTGTATGGCTGTGATTTCGAGATCATCACGGACCATAAGCCACTTTGGGGCTTGCTGGCTGGGGACCAGCCTACCCCTGCTTTGCTGTCGCCACAGATGACTCATTGGACTATTTTCCTCATGGCCTACAGCTATCGCCTCATTCATCGACCTGGCACCACTTTAGGGCATGCTGACACCCTCAGCTGGTGCCCTCTACAGTACGGCTTGCCGATCTGACCCCTGAGACACCAGTCCTGCTCATTGACTGCCTTGAGGCTGGTCCTGTCTCATCCAGTGAGGTCACCCACCACTCAGCAAAAGACCGGACTCTTAGACAGGTTTTGAACTGGGTGTGGAGAGGGTGGCCCAAGGGGCCAGTTGGGCCAGAGTTTAAAATGTTTTTTGCTAAAAGGGATGAACTGTCTATTGTAAATGGTTGTTTGCTGTGGGGTGACTGGGTCGTGAGTTGCAGTATTAGAAGCTTTGCATGTGGGGCATCCAGGAATTGTCCGGAAGAAATATTTGGCTAGGAGTTACGTATGGTGGCCTAACATGGATAGGGAGATTGAGGAATGGGTGGCTACCTGCAAATCGTGCCAGGAGTCCAGACCAGCTCCCCCAGAGGTGCCTGCTAAGGAGTGGGAGCGACCTCAAGCACCGTGGTCTAGGGTGCACATTGACTTTGCCGGCCCAGTTCATGGCCAAGTATTCATGGTAGTTGTGGACGCCTACTTGAAATGGTTAGAGATAGTCCTCATGACCACTACCATGGCAGAAGCAGTCATCAAGGCACTACTGAGACTTTTCTCCACTCACGGCCTGCCCGATATCTTGGTCTCTGACAACAGGCCCCAATTTATGGCCATGCAATTTGAGACCTTCTTAGCATCGCAGAGAATCAGGCATACCCTGGTCGCTCCATTCCATCCGGCCAGTAATGGACAGGTGGAGAAAATGGTGCGATCCGCTAAAGAAGCTCTATCTAGGATGGGGCCAGGAGATTGGCAAACACAGGTTGATCATTTCCTCCTCATTCAGCACATCATGCCAAGTGCTACTACTGGGACAAGCCCCTCTGAGCTTCTAATGGGTCGCTGGCAAAGATCACCCTTAGATCAGCTACACTCAAACTACTCTGCCGCGACACCCCCAGATTCGACTGGCAAACTTAGACATTTTAGCATAGGGGATCGAGTTTATGCCCACAACTATGCTGGGGGGGGGGGGGCTCTAGATTCCTGCCATGGTTACAGGCATTACCGGACCTCGCTCGTATCAATTGGAGCTGGAGGACGGTCGAACTTAGAGACAGCATATTGACCAACTCCTTGGCCGCCTATCCCAGTCCAACCTTCACAAGCTGGACAAACCCAACTAAGAGGGGAGGGGTGTTACATACTGACAATCAGTATAGTAGATTCCACCAAGGTCCTCTGTTCCAGCAGGAACAGTATTCAAATCTGATTGGTCGAAGGGTCTGACAGCTCCCTATAAAAGGGCTGTTGCCAGACAGAGTCTTTGCTGGATTGTACATAGCTGTCACTTAATAAAGAGCTGTTGTTACTGAAGCCCGAGTCTGCCTCATCTGTTCACCCGATCTAACAATCCTTTTTCACACTTATGACTGTTGCAGCCTCCCCATGGTCATGTGATCAAAATTCAGCCACTTGACAATTGGCTCATATTTATAATGGTTGCAGTGTCCCAGGATCATGTGATCACCTTTTGCAATCTTCTGACAAGCCAAGTCAATGGGGAAGTCGGATTCACTTAACAACTGTGGTGATTCACTTAACTGTGGCAAGAAAGATCGTTAAAAAAGTGAGACAGTTGTTAAATGGGGGCAAAACTCACTTAACAACTATTTCACTTTTGGGCTCAATTGTAGTCATATGTTGAAGACTACCTGTACCTATAGATTTCCTTACAGTTATCTCTAGGAAAAAAAATCTTTACAAGCCACACAAAGCTGCCCAGGAAAGGCAATAGTTCCTGCCCAGGAACCTGCAAGAGGAAGGGAGGATAGAAGGGTTGGTCAAAGGAGTTATGTAAATAAAGTTTTGCTGTGAATGGGCAGTACACCTCCCGCAGCACCTATTGTGCACAATCCCCATACTATATTCTCAAAAGTTGCTTTCTATTTCTCAGACTGGGAGATAACTGCTGTATGCATTTGCTTGGGAACCTCATACATTCATTCAATTACATAAAGAATTCTTACCTGTTTGCAAAAATATCCATAATGAATAATTTAAACAAACATAACATGCATAAAGGTAAAGGTTCCCCTTGCACATATGTGCTAGTCATTCCCGACTCTAGGAGGTGGTGCTCATCTCCGTTTCAAAGCCGAAAATCCAGTGTTATCCAAAGACGTCTCCGAGGTCATGTGGCCGGCATGACTAAAGGCTGAAAGTGCACAGAACGCTGTTACCTTCCCACCAAAGGTGGTTCCTATTTTTTCTACTTGCATTTTTACATGTTTTCGAACTGCTAGGTTGCCAGAAGCTGGGACAAATAACGGGAGCTCAGCTCACTCTGTTACATGGTGCTAGGGATTCAAACCGCTGAACTGCCAACCTTCTAATCAACAAGTTCAGTGTCTGTGTGTGTGTTTGTATAGATAGATAGATAGATAGATAGATAGATAGATAGATAGATAGATAGATAGATAGATAGATAGATA